>NW_027501037.1:0-83375 GCF_021521415.1 Bidens hawaiensis | reverse complement strand
CCGCGGTTTACCAATTACGAAATAGCTGTCAATTGTTAACGTTTTCCATGTATAGAGTGTCGGTAGAATGCGGTTTATGGTAAAGAATGATATGGTAACACCAATTACGCGATTTGGTCCGTTAATTAGGGAGCAAGAAAAAGAGGGGGGGTGTTTGGCTGGTTCGTGAAGAGGAAGAAAAAGGAGGGAAAGCTTGGAAGTTAATTGCATTTTGGTCCTTGTCTATAGTGTGGATTCAAAAATGGTAATAAGTTAGTTAGGGGGGGTATTATAGCATATTGTTCATAGTTATTATTAATAAATAATTAAACGAAATATATATCCTTAAACGAGGGCGGGAATTTATATAGTAACGACCGTTCGAATAATAAATGAGGCAAAAGAAAATAAACGGGTCGGGTTTCGGATTTTAAATTGAACGAATGTTACAGTATTCACAACTTTTTGAAAATTTCATCCGGAAATTATAGAAAAACATAACATAAAGAAAGAAGGTAATTGTCAAGTATTATTATTATTATTATTATTATTATTATTAAAAAATAAATCAGATCTTTAGGTGACCCAAATAACGCTACAAACGGAAGGCATGATAAGGACACTTATATATAGATATACCAGCGGCGTATCCACCATGCCCTTATAACATCGATATTTGTACCGTTAGCCAAAATCACCCTCGGTTCTGAGTTATGACACACAACCGTATTCACTATGAGTTTCATGCGAGGACTTTGATAATTATACGTGCACTCATAATTATTTAGGTCGTCGCATGATGCACATAATTCGTCCCGTTGTGCGGGTTTGAAAACGTGGGTAAAAGATAATTTTTAAATCGATATCATTTGATCAAGAGCAATGAACTAAAATTGAATGAAAATTGATGAACATAATTAACAAGTAAAATAATCCAAAAATGACGAAATAGTTGAAGTTAACCATCGAGAGTAATAACAACAAAATGAAATAAATAGATATAGGAAAAATTCGAATTATATAAGTAACTTACACATACGATGTAAAGAAAATACTTGAGATGACGACAAAATTCACGCAATAATAAATAGGTTCACACAATAAACGAATCACATGATTTATGAATACAATAACATATAAGGTTTGAAACCAAGATTATAAGATCGATGAGATGAGGTGAGAATGTGGTGAGTTTGGGGGGTAGTCATGTATTAAAATATCGAAATAAAATTTGTACATGTGACTCCTATTAGATAACTATGTACAACATATGTTCATAGTCCCAATTTCCAGAACATTTGTAGGAAATCGGTCATAGGCAGTTTATGATACAAATACAGTACTATTAGATAACTATGCACATCACCATGCACATAGTCCCGGTAAATAACCGGACATAGACCACTTAAATCATGAAAATAAATTGTGTAACAAAATATAGTGCAATAAACGACAAGATAGGATTAAATAAGAGATTGAATACCATTATAAATAACCATAATTCTCATTCATAACAAAACTGGAGATTTAAGGAAGTCAATACATTAGATTTAAAAGAAAAGAACTAAATAAAATAAACGTCTTTTGCGTAGCATGTCTTCATTAAGGGTTAGGCTTAGACTTGGGAACCTTTGATGTAACAAACTTTCCCTTGAGTAGCTTGGTCACTTGAGGCTGGTTGGTTGATTAGGGTTTGGTTGACTTAAATTGGTTGAATGGGTTGGACTTGAATTGCTTGGATGGGTTGAGCTTGGATTGGTTGAAGTTGATTTATTTGGGCTTGGTAGACTTGGTATTGAGCGGTTTGAGTTGGGTAGGATTGAATTTGGTTCATGTGAGTGAGTCTTGGGCATGCATTGCGAAAATGGCTAGGGTCTCCACAATTGTAACGAGCTCTAATAGTTGAGGGTGCTTGAGTAAACGTTTGAGTATAAGGTAAGGGTTGGATAAGAGGTGAGGTAAATGGTTGCATCAAAGATTGGTTGCGTTCACGACATGTGGTAAAGAGGTGACCAAATCGATTGCAATGGGTGCATTGTCGACACTTTAGGTTAGGCGAATGGTGAAAGTTACACATATCACATAATGGGTGGGGTCCTGTGTAGGGCTTCTTGGTGGGCTGGGATTGCGATTGGGCCAGAACATAGTTTTGGGAATTGGACTTTCTTTTATTGTTGCGGTAATGAGGAGAGTTGCTGTGCTTGAAGGATTCGGGCTTAGGATACTCGGGTTTGGGAGATTCGGGCTTGGGTTCTTTGGTGGGCTCGGATGCAGACTTATCATTGGGCTTCTTGGAATTTTTCCGCGTCATGGTCCCGGCCTTAACGTGGTTCTCGATGAGGGTACCGGCTAGGGTGATGGCATCATGGAGCGTTTGAGGGTGACGACTTAAAACGGAGTCTTGGATTTCCATAGGCAAACCCGAGATGTAGTTGTCGATTGCACGCTCAAGTGGAGTGACCATGTGGGGAATGAGAAGGCTCGGTTCATGGAAACGATCATTGTAGGCGATGTCATTACCACTTTCTTGTTTCAAATTCCAAAATTCCTCTTCCAACTTCCGAATCTCATGTTTCGGGCAGAACTTCTTGAGCATAAGTTTCTTGAGGTCATCCCATGGCAAGGCCATGGCAACCTCAGCGCCAAGCGTGCGCTTCTCACCATTCCACCAATTGAGGGCATTCTTCTTAAGCTTGCTCGAGGCGTAATTGGTTTTCTTGTCCTCGGGACATTCACATTGGAGGAATATGCTCTCCATTTCTTCGAACCATTGGAGGAGAACGGTAGCACCGTCGATACCGTGGTATTCGGGCGGGTTGGCACTCTTGAATTGTCTGAGGGGGTAAGCAATTGGGTTCGGAGTAGTGGATGATGAAGAAGCATTCACAGTTTGCAATTGAGAGATGATTGTTGGGAGGGCTTCCACAATTCCCTTGGCCATGCGGGATGACATGCTACGGCCCGAGTTGCTGGTGCGACGGTTACGGTTGATAAGGCGGGAAGAAGACATGCTACAATGACGACACGTGAAAATTTTATTATGTTTTTGGAAAAAAGAAAAAATTGTGTAACTTGTGAAATTTCGAGTTTTGTGAAAATTCACGAGAATACAAAATAAAATTTTAATGACTTTAACTTAGGGTATTGATGAAATTGATAATTGAGAAAAAAAAGTTTCATTCTTAACAAAATAACAAAAAATTAGGGAAAAAATCTCATAATTGATTTAAGAGTGTGATCGTCACATGACCCACGTTTGATACAATGAGGGTAGCAGATTCGGGTACATTTGGTGTGATATGCTTTGGCCTAATAAGTTCCACACCCTTACCGAACACTCCAGGAAGGCAACCAGGTCTCGCGGTTGATTGAGATTTATGCGCATTGCACTTCATTAGGCTCGCAAGCCTTGGTGTCAAGGGTTTGGTTAACAAGTGTGTCCCTCTTGCAGTTACTACATATCCGTCCCACGAATCATCCTCAAATAGAGGGGAATGAAAAGGCGAGATTTCTTAAGGAATTTCCCATTTTTTTAAAAAAAATCGTCCTAAAGATTTTGAAAACAATTTTGAGAGTGAGGCATAGCCTCCGATTAAGTGTGTGATTTTGTGTACAAGAATAATATTAAATCATTAAATAATATTTAAGCTACAGCAATCAATAATATAATTCAGGGTGCAAACACGTAAAGGCATATCACGTATAGGGACCCTAAGCATGCTACTAGGCCGTTATATCTAACCACCTATCTTATAGCCTTCGTCTCTGATACCAATCTGATAAGGCGGAACATGTCGGGGCGTAACGTATTGATTGGACAGTAGCTCGAAAGACACTAATTAAAGTGACAATAATTATTTAATTCATTACTATCAAAACAAGTACACAAATTCAATAAACAGAACAACAATTACATCGTGTTTTGTATTTTGGATAATATCCTAAGGTAAAACTAAATTCTTCGATCTTGAACAATGTAAATTACTTTTACCTGAAGCATGTATAAAAATAGAGTTTGTCAACACAAATGTTGGTGAGAATACATAAGTTTTAGTTGAGATACATATATAGATAAAAACCATAATTCATATGTAAATGACGAGTATTACTATTTCTATGAAAATGTAAACAACTAAATAGATGTGGACCCGTTCTTATTAATACGAAATCAATGTACTTGGGTAATGCATGATCATACTAGATAAGGATAGATAAGGATGAGATACCAACCACCATACATAAAATAAACAATTAAGCACATAGAGCATTATCATAGAGCATGCAATAGTCACACATTAACATATATCTAATTGTGTTTTGAATAGATGTGGAAATAAAAATGTGTAATGTAAATATGATATACATGCCACCCCCAAAACGTAAAAGAGGAAAAAGGGGATATGTAAACTCACCTTAGGGATAAGGTAGATGATAACGGGAGACAAGTAAATTGAACAAGTTAGTTAGTGTCCGCGACGTCCCGACGATATGTCCTAGTTTTAAGTGAACAACTAGAATAAATACTCGGATGCTATAAATGAACAAGACTCGATAATAAGGGTTTATAACGGATTTAGGATTTATAAGGCATTGAATATATTTATTATAAATTGCTAATATTAAAAGCGTAACGAAAAACTTTTTATATACATTTTATATAAATCGACTTAAAGCGTCACGATTAATTATTCTCACAAGTTAATTATTGATTTTTAACTATAAGTTGCTAATATTTATAATATGATTATGTATGAGGTGATCGTTTAGACGAATAAAACTATTCTTGGTTTAATTCTCCTTTAAAATTAGGTTTTAAGTATATGTAAAACTTATATGTTTATATTTATGTGAATGAAAACATTAATCGAATTTTCTTTGGAAAGTTTAATGAGGTTTGGTTCGTTAAACAAATGAATATAATATTCGCTTTTATTATAAATCTAGTTGAATAATAACGTTGTATTAAATCAAAAGAAGATGAAAATCAAAATAAAGAAAGAAAGAAAAAAAATAACAAAACCGGTCACCCAGGGACTCGAACCCGGGTCTCTGGGTGTTACATATCATAACAGAAGGTGCACCAGCCAACTGGGCCAGTGGCTCACACGTAAGCAATATGAAAGTAAAAATACTTAACCACTTGTTTAAACAGCCACAACTCCTTATAAACCCTAGATTAATCTAATCCCAATCGAAGGATCTTTGTCCTCTGTCACTCAAAATTGACAAAGGGCTTTTGATATACAATAAAAACCGATCATAACCCATATTTAATTTACCTGATTTGGTTATGAATTGAGGGTAAACGACGAACTAGGGTTTGCGGCTCAAGTTGAGATTGAAACTGATATGAACGAGCTTGATTGTTATAATTAGGTTGGGGTTTTGATTTGAGAGGTAGAAAGGGATATCTATGCAAGTTTAATTGAACAATGGTGACGTTTATATAGTGTTTTAGGGACCCCTTTAAGCCGCGGTTTACCAATTACGAAATAGCTGTCAATTGTTAACATATTCCATGTATAGGTGTCGGTAGAATGCGGTTTATGGTAAAGAATGATATGGTAACACCAATTACGCGATTTGGTCCGTTAATTAGGGAGCAAGAAAAAGAGGGGGGTGTTCGGCTGGTTCGTGAAGAGAAGAAAGAGGAGGGAAAGCTTGGAAGTTAATTGCACTTTGGTCCTTGTCTATAGGTGTGGATTTAAAAATGGTAATAAGTTAGTTAGGGGGTATTATAGCATTTTGTTCATTGTTATTATTAATAAATAATTAAACGTAATATATATCCTTAAATGAGGTTGGGAATTTATATAGTAACGACCGTTCGAATAATAAATGAGGCAAAAGAAAATAAACGGGTCGGGTTTCGGATTTTAAATTGGACGAATGTTAATATTGTCCGCTTTGCCCCCGATGGGAACACACGGCTTTGTTTTGGTTGCCCAGGTAGAGACTTCCCAGGTGGTCACCCATCCTAGTACTACTTCCACCTAAGCAAGCTTAACTGTGGAGTTTTCATGTGCTCCACAGCCAAGTAAACCCAAAACGCGTTGGTGATGTTAAGAGGCAGGACATTACTTATGAACCAAGGATCTCTCTTGTCCACGGCCGATGTGGGATAGCCTAAGAGTGGGACGATGTTGTGATTGCCAAGAGTGTTACAACAATCCAGTCTTGGTGTAGGTTTTGCTCGTCACAATGCTCTAACACCCACCAGCTCGGGTCTTTTCCTTTGGATCTTGGTTCAGGATATAGAAGGGTGTTTGTGTGTGTTTTTGAGTGTGTTATGGAGGCTAGATGATAAGAATGAGAGTTTAGAGTTTTAGGAAGGTTTAAGGGGTTTATATACCCTTAATCCTATGGATCTAAGTCCCATAACCATCTCGTATTTCATCTTTTAGAATCCAAGCCCACACTCTAATATTTTGTTTAATCTTGACTAAATATAAACACACCCGTAAGTAGATGGAAATTTCTTTTATTTTAATATTATAAAAAGCAGGATGTTACATTACTAATCACATTGAGTATGAACATAGCCCCCGAAAACATAACAAGGAAATGAGGCTAGAAACTCACCTGGGTCCGGTTAGGTTCAAAGATAAAAGTGTTCCCTTTCCTTAGTTGTCCATTATTAACTGTTTAACATATAAATTCGTTAAGTAACCGTATAACTAATTAAGTTGGTATTTTTGTTAACTAACGTACTTGTTAAGCTAGACTCGCATGTTTAGTTAAATGGATCTATCGGGGTTACCTTGATTAACGAATGTATGTTTTACTTTTATTTATTAAGTATGCTCACCTTTCTTTTATTATATATATATATATATATATATATATATATTTCATTCACCGACACACTCGTCCATAAAAATTTAACGGGACTTAACGGAGTGATGAAGTCGGTTAATTTGGTTTATTAATTATGCTGGATTAGTTTTGGATTAACGAGGGAATAGGCTTAATCAGCTCATGGGCTTATCTAGATCAAGCCAAACAGAATTTAATGACATCTGGGCTTAATAGGACCGCATACCCCAATCCAGTCGAATCATATACGCAATCCAATCGAATCGGATACCCAAATCTAATCGAATCGAATACCCAATCCAATCGAATACCAAGAAAAAATTGCGAGAACCAGGACTCAACCCAGGTTCTCCCAATCACAGTCCAACGTCTCAACCACTCAGCTACTTGAAACAGATGTTTATGTATCCCTTTAATTATATTATATATGCTTGCATGCTGCTGTCGCCACACTTTCATTAGGATGATATTTATTATCCTAAGCTGCATGTTGCTGCTTTCTTTCATCATTTATTATTATTATTTTATTATTATTAACACTATCTTACTAATCTATTAAATCAATACAATTTTGCCACATGTCCTTCTACTAGGGTGTCCACATAGGACTCTATGTCACCAAATTTTCATTCTAAGAGTCTCTATTAGGCTGCCATGTGTCACCTTAACCACAAAACCCAAAAAAAAAAACGGGTCCATTTACCATAACCCACAAACAATCCAACCAGTAATTTTTCTCTCTACTCTCTATACGTACATACCAAACCTAATCCGCCGCTACTATTCAACTAAAATTCCGGCCTTCATATTCCGACTTCTCTATTATTCACCATGTTATTCTTCAATTCCATCTGTGGAAAGGTCTACAATCGTTTGAATTCCGTTCAAATCATCGTTTGTCATACGAGATGCGATAGGGTTTTTTTCTCGCAATTGATGATTCGTATAACACATCGATTCTCCGGTCAATATAATAAAGGTAATTTACAGACGATTTTTTCACCTTGAGATACTTAATTATTATAATAACATCCGATGAATATAGCCATGAATTTTAGAATTGTTATTTATAGTTCGAGATTATCATAATTGACTTCTTTCGGCCAAACTGTTATAAACATAATTTTATGTTTAATGATATTCTCCGACCATTTTTTTAATTTTTTCATAATTGACTTTTATCTTGCCAAACTGTTATAAACATAATTTTATGTTAAATTATAATTTCCGGGCAATTATATATTTTTTTTCTTTAGTCAACAATCATAATTGAACTCTTAATTGTTTTCCCGGCCACTTTGTAATTTATGTTTTTATTTTTGACCAATTTCCGTTCGGTTTTTGATTTTTTCCCGCCAATTTACTATTAAATTACTATTTAAATTTCATATTAAATTATAATATTCATGTTCCAAATATAATTTATTCTATGATTTATTAAAAATATTAATTTACCTAACTGATTCCATAATTAGTTTACGTTTTGACTTCAATGTCAACTTCAAATTCAAATTATTACACACAATATTTAAATGTTTGACTAATAATACTATATTTAAGAAAATAATTTAATAATTAATGTTGTTTTTTTATTTGGATATTATATTTACAAGAATTTACAAAAAAATCGGTTGATTATATTCAAACTTATTTTAAGAAACTTTATATATTCAGAAACACTATGTTATTTTTTGGTACTTTAATTTACAATAAAATTGCCTATTCAAATTTATTATTATATTCAAATTTATTTCAAAAACCTGTATATTTTCAGAAACAATACGTTATTTTTGGATATATTTTACAATAAACCGGTTGATTATATTCGATTTTATTTTAAGAAACTTTCTATACATAATACGTTTAACAAAATTAAAAATAAAACATTCTACTATATAATATCTAATCACATATTAATTTTTCATAATCATATTCATTTTATCCCATTCGTATTTTCTGCTATGTAAGCTTGTACACTTTTGATAATTGTGTTTAGTTTTCGGCCACTTTATTTAACTGTTTTATATTTTCATTTTAAGCATATGACAATGGAAGCTCAGAACTTTACCATGCTAAATGAGATTGATGTTCTCAAAACATCAACATCAACTCTTAAGGTTAGAGTTCTGAGGCTTTGGAGCATAAAAGATAAAAAAAATGTAAACGAGGATTTTTTGATCGAGGTGGTTTAATGGATGAAGAGGTAAGTGTGTATTTATTAATCTGTATATATGTTAGACTTTCTACAGTTTTTATCATTGAATAAATACTTATTTCTTTAATGACAGGAGAATCGAATCCAAGCCATAGTTTACAAACAGGATATCTTCCGATTCAAAAGATTCCTCAAGGAAAGCTCAACTCTGACTATAGTTAATCCGAGCGTTGGTTTAAATGGATCAAACTACAGAGTTATTGATTGTCCCAACAAATTAGTGTTTGGACCAAACACTCATGTTAATCCATGTCAAGATTTTGAAGGTCGTATGTTTGGATTTAAAATGACTTCATTTGAATCCGTAATCAAGAAGGAAATTTCTTTGAAGTCCGCAATTGGTAAAATACTATTAGTATTCAAAGAAATTATTTATTCAATTTATCCTTAGATTTCCATATGATGTTTTACTTAATTTATTTAATTTCTTTATTTTAGATATAATTGGTCATGTGGTTCATGTCTTCGAGACGAATGTTTCAAACGTCAAAGACAAAAACAAGCGTACAATGGAGTTATGTGATTTAAAGTACCACTATTTTTAAAGAGTTTATTTAAATAATTTTGTTAATTTACTTTATCTTGATTTTGAACACTTATTTTATTTTAGTGGAAATTGTGTGTATCTCACGCTATAGGATCATTATGCATCCGAGCTCTCTAAATATTTCGTTGATCATTTTGATGAACCACATGCCGTTATTGTTCTCCAGTTTGGTAGGGTTAAGTATTACACCGGTTCTGATGGTAAATGTAATTATGTTTACTGTTTTCAAGTTAATTGAAATATAAGCATATAATTTATCACTCATTAATATTCAATTTTTTTAGAGAAAGTATATGTGTCCAATTCTTTTGGATCTAATGTTAGCCGTTTGTTCATTGACGAATATTTATTTGAGATAGAAGAATACAAAAACAGGTATATTATTTTGTTTTCTTTATTTTCTTTATTTTGTTTACTACATTAGATTTGGTTATTTAAATTTTAGCCCTTTTACTTTTTATTAAATGTGTAAATTTTAAATATGTAGTTTGTTTGATTTGCTGATTGGCAATGATGTCCTTATTCGTAAACCGATTCCAGTCTAGATGCTCTCTTCTGTTGATGATGAGTTTTTGAAAGCTACAGATTTGTTTAACATTTGTGATATTTGTACCATTATATTTATAAGTTAATTATTAAATTAACTATTTAAACGATTATATTGCATAACTTGTTTTTTACTTATTTGCAGCCTAAGAATATAATTATCCTTGGTACAATTAAGGCCATATGTCAAGATACAGAGTGGTATTACATTGGCTGTAATACTTGTAGCCGTAAACTCATGGAAAATATTGGTGAGGGGGTAACTGAATATGAATGCAAAACAGAAAGATGCAATGTGTTAGGTGTTCTTCCTACACCTAGGTACTTAGTGAAAACAAATTCAAATTTGTATTTACAAAATATTCAATATTCTGTTTTACTTGCTATTAACCTATTTTAAAAATTATATAGATTCAAGATAAAGATAAGGGTTCAAGATTCGACTGGTGTTGTGTCGCTGACTCTCTTCGATAGAGATGCTAAAATGTTGATCAACAAAACTGCAGCTGAACTGATTGATTCTCAAAAGCAGGTTTATTTCAATTAGTATATTTTATTATTATACATAATTGTTCACAATTTGAATTATTATGTTTATAATTGTGACCAATGTTTTCAGACACGGACCGGACATTGAACCGGGCGTCTTACCGGGTCACAGGTCGGACCGGCCCGGGAGGTCGGACCGGACATTGACCCGGATGATGTCATAATTAATATATATATAATACATAATACTACAAAACATACATCAAAATCTTAATCTCAAAACATTATTACCTTAGAAGTCTTATACCAATATCCAATTCTAAGACAAAATATAATCAAAATTCATGCGTCATACAGAAAAGAAAAAATACGGTGCTACTATTGCTATTTTCAAATAATAAAAGTTCATTTATACCTTATTATCTTTTATTTGAGAATATATGAAAATCATCAATATTGTAAACAGATTACATTTTCTGAAAAGCCCACTACAGCCCAACAAATTTTATACTTCACCTATTTGTTTTATTAGGGTTTTAAAACTAATACAGTTACTTTTCCTTTTTATTTTAGAGTCGTCACGTACACCTCCTTCTTCTTCATCTTTAATATCAAAATACTCATCCATTAGTAAACTTTCAAGTTGAAACATGAAGATTGGATATATTTAAGGATGGTTTATTGTGCCTGCTACATAGAAGACTAGATCTGAAGATGGCTCCGTCAATTTTAGGGTTATTTTACAAAGAAAAACACCACAGCAATTAGTAATATTGGAAATTTCCGGTTAGACCGCCGGGTCACCGGTTCCGGTTCGACCGCAAACTCGGAGAACCAGCCGGTTATTTAGAAAACGGGTCTATAGCATGAACCGGACCGTTTAGAGCTCTGGGTCCCGGTCGGACCGGCCGGTCCGGCCTGTCCGGGTTTCAAACATTGATTGTGACTTATTTTTTTACAGAATGAGGTTGAAAATGGTGGATTCCCTCCTGAGTTGGATTGTCTTTTAGAAAATAAATTTGCTTTTAAAGTCGATGTAGCAGAGTTCAATTTCAGAAACAGTGTCGAAGATTATGGTATAAACAAGCTTACTGATGACACTAATATTCTCACTGAATTGCAAAAAAGGCAGCATAGTCGTTTGGTAATTATTTAATACTAAATTCATTTTATAGTTAATGTTATTTCCATTAACATAATTTTTGGTTACCCTTATAATTTTCAGCAAACAGATTCTAATTCTGTTTCATTGGGAGCATCTATGTCAGAATTTCAATCATCCGGTTCGGTTTCCGTTAAGATATATATGTTTCTTAAATATGATAGTTCAAACTTATATATATAGGTGAAACAAACATTTGTGACATGAATTTGTGATGTTGATTACTTTTTTAATAACAGATTTCGGATATTGGAGATAACCAGACTCCAAATTCAAATGTTGATGGTGAGGATGTGGCAAATGAGGAAAGGAATTTCAACGTCTTCTGACGATAAACTTAAGAGAAAGTTGGTTGAAGTTTTTGAAGTTGACGATCAACCTAGCATGTCTGCCACTAAGGTTAAGCCAAAGACTTTTGAAAAGATTGGGAAGACCAATGAAGCATGTGATGTTGCAACTAATTTAACTCCTAAGTTGGAGAAGGATGCTAAGTGAACGGTTAAACTTTGGTTTGAAATTTTTTCGGTTTGATTTTACATCTTAAGTATTTCTATTACTTTTGGTTTGATTGTTTATGGTTTTTTAAACATGTGTTTTTTGGAGTGACTATCTTTGCAAATTGGTTGTTTAGTTTGATGTATCCTTATTTGAATGTTTGGTTATATTTCTGTTTGGAATTTTTTTTTCTTAATGGTTGGGTTTTTGTTGTATATATAATCTATTAATAATGACTCCGCCATGCATTTTCAATGTGACACAAACATAATTTATATTCCAAATTATAATTTATTTACAATAACTTAGCTTTCTATGATATGGAACATATAGATTGGGTGATATCTATAAATATATTATTTTGTGCTTTTTAGGTTTCTTTTTCGGTAACACCTTATTTATATTATCATTTTGGCACATTTTCTATAACAGGCTTTTTATTTAATATTTTTGTTACGCTTAGATTTCTATGATATCAAAACTATAGATTGGGTGATATCTATAAATATATTAATTTGTGTTTTTTAACTTTGATTTTCGGTAACACCTTATTTATATTATTATCATTTTGTCACAATTTCTATAATAGGCTTTTTATTTAGTATTTGTGTTACACTTTAAAAATCTGACTTAAATAACAATAAATATAGATTTATTTAGTATTTGGAAATATATTGTTTTTATATATATATCTTTATCAGATATTTAATTTACACTGTAATTTGGTAAGAAAATACACCTTAAAAATAATTAAATATTTTTAACAATATACTGTGTTTTAAAATTAGTAACTTTTTTTAAAAAATAATTTAAATCTTAGAGCAATGGAAATGGTTGGGGTGAAACAAGCTAGTGAAACCTTCTTTCTCTGTCACATCTGCGCCCCATCAGCTTTCACATACCCATTTCACATCCACATTTTTCACTGGAAATGAGTTGTGTGAAACAGGGGGGGTGAAACTATTATTATATTATTTTTTTTATAAATTTAAATTACTTATTAAAAAAACTAAATAAAAGAGCTACATTAAAACTAACTTATTAAAAAAACGACATTACTTATTAAAAATAAACTCCTAAACCCACTCGTTTTTCTCGGCTATCTCGTTTTGTTTTTTCTCGTACCACCCCCTTTTGAAGCCCGTTAACGTGTCAAGGTCGACAGCCATGATCTCCATCTCCTCCTTCTCGATCCTCCGCCTCTCCCTCTCATCCTCCCTAAGGTTGAACACTCGCATCTGTTCAACCAATAGTTTTCCGACTTCCTCGGCTCCGGAAGCAGACCCCGACGCAGACCCCGAAGCAATGGATTTTGCTTTCTTCCTACCAATCGGTCGCTGAATGGGGTCCTCGTCGGCCAAGTTGTCTAGGTTTACATGATTCCTAGACCTTTCGTCGGATGCGCCGGGACTGGCGTCCATGTCGGCTTCGGCCGAGGATCGTTTGTTTGACCCCGACGCCCTCTCGTCTAACCGTAGTTGCTGCCACTTCGGTGAGGCGGTCAAAAGCTCCCATAACTCTAAAGGGATATTTCCGGTGTGGCCATCGTCTTGGTAGCGAGCGGCCACTTGCTTATGAAGATCGGCGTCGCTCGTGCCACTTCTTCGGTTTCTGGCACGCTCCTCGTACACGCCGATGTACTTGATCACCTTCTTGTTGATGTGACTCCATTTCCCCGTGATTTTATCCCTCCTTCGGTAGTCGGGACCCTTTCCCATAGCTTCAAAAAACTTCTTCTCGACCCGATCCCACAAATCAACGATAGTTTTTTCGTTACCTATAAATAAGAAAGTAAACATATATAAATAACAAAAATAACAAAACATATATATATAAAAACTATTTAAAATAAATACCAACGATCGGATGCTCGGAGACGTCAACCCACGCCTGCGCCAAAGCAAGCTCTTCCTTCACCGACCACCTTTGTATCGATCAAGCCACCTCGGTCATCGGCATTTGCTTCTTGTGACTTTTCCGGCGTACGGATTTCTTGCGTTGGGCGGTTTCGGGTATTTCATTCTTCGCCACATGTGGTTGGGTTTCCGAAACCGAATCCGGGTCCCCCAAATTGACCGGCGGTGTTTGATTTTGGGTTGGGAAGTTTTGGAATAGAGGTGGTTGAGGAATACCTTGTTGTTGTGTGTTGACGTTTGGTGAGGGAATATGATCGAAATATTGGGAGAGCCACAACGCGTATTGCTCCGGAGTTAGACGAGGCATGTTGGGATCCATGATATTTTTTTTTATAAAAGTTGAGAAAGTTTATAAAAAGTAGAGAGAAAGGTGTGAGTTTGGTATGTTTTTTGTATAAAATAGTGGGGGTTTTTATAGGTAATTTTTTTTTAATTTAAAGCCACCCGACGGCTATATAGCCGTTTGAAATTGAGTGGGCCCACCAACTATGGCCGGGAAAGAAGTGGCGGTGGGTGGATCACGGAGGAAGGGGGTGGTGTTTCGCTCCCTTCACGGCGCCAAAGTATGTCTCACGGGGGTCTCACGGCACCCATTTCTATTGCTCTTAGAAAAAAAATAAAATTTAATATATCTAATTATATTCTAATTTATCAAAATTTGTATATCTTTTTAACTTGATCCATTTGAAATAGCCCATTACTTTAGACCCATATATATCTTCTTTTATCAATTTAAAAATTTACGACTCTTCAATTACATTTATGTTAATTATCATAATAAATTAGATGTCTTCGATTTTTCAGTAGTTTATGTCTGCCAATACAAACAGAGATTTAATCGACGATTTGCAGAACTTCGAAGTGTTTAATATTTAAATCAATATATGGAAAATGTAAGTATTCTTTTGTCAAACAATTTCATTGTGTTAATTGAAACTTTTCCTATTTAGTTAGCCCTAATTTTAAGTGATCGAAGATTATTTTTAGTCACAATCTTTACTTTTGTTGTTTAGGTTTTAGTTAAAACCCTAATACTATTTAGTTAGTTCGTCTTCAACTTATTTAAACTTTACTTTAATCTCCTTGCATGGTTGAGGCTTTTGACTGTTATATTTTGGTGATTAAACATCGAGGGTGGTTTATTAGCTTGGTAATATCAACTTATTTGTTGTTTATTCTTTGGTTTTTATTGTTATGTTTTAATGGAGAAGTTTAATGTTTAATTACGATTTTTGCATACAGATGTTTCTATTGGGCTTATTGGTAGATACGGTGGAAAAAATTAAAATATTATTTACTGTTTTTATATTCATTTGATTGCTTAATATTTATTATTAATTTATGTTTAATTTTATGACAAAACAGATTGTTATTCCCGCGGTTTGCATTTTCTATGATAATTCGAATGGACAGACGGTATGTATTTGTAAACTTGTAATTAACAACATATTTTATTCATGTTGTTAATTCTTCCATTATAGTTTAACTACCACATCATATTCATTTTAGGTATTTCCAACTGAGTTCTGTGAAAGAATTTTTGAGCCAGGTGCTAATATGCACCCGGTTGTAGTGTATCACAAAGACAAAGATTGGTTTATTCAAATTGAATTTATAAACGGAAGTTTTGTTTTTCAAAATGGCTGGAATCGATTTGTTGAAGACAATTGTTTGATATTTGGAGATGTTTTGGTTTTTGCTCCTGTTAATGAAAATGAATGGACATTCGTTTACGTTAGAGATAATCCAGATATAAATGACATGGTTCTTGATGTTGTGGTTCGTTATCCCACTCTTAAATATCTTGTAAGTAACGGTGTTGTTTTTTTTAATAAATAGTTAACAACCGGTTTTGTAAAATAAAAAGTGTTTTATTTAATTTTATTAATCTATTTCCTTATATTTATAATTTATTGCAGCCATTAAGATAGGATCAGGTAAAAAAAAATACTTTAGTTTAGAGCCAGGAAATTATGACGAGATCATTGCTCAATCTGCTAATGGAATGTTATGGAATTTATACATCCAATGCGTCAAACTGACTACTCCGAGATTTGCTTTCGCTGGTATGTGAGAAGACATGTCCGCTCATTGTAAGCCGGCTGTCAATGACTATTTGGTGTTTAAACGTCTTCAAGGTACGTGGACATTTTGCATGTATGTTTTTGATAGTCGTGGTATTGAACGTGTCAATTTCAATGATGACTTTGTATACAACGGTCCGACTAATCATCCCGAGTACGGTTATGTTCCAATGGTTATAGACATTGAAAGTGATGATGAAAATGAACACCACCTACAACTAGAAGGTATTTTATTTCATGTTTTTATATCTTAAAGTTTTTATTACAGTTTATATTATTAATACATTGATAACTTAAATGTATATTTATAGGAGTTGATGTTGGTGTGGAAGATGTTGATGAGCCGGTTTTGGATATTATTGATCCTCATGTTCTAGAAGACAACATTTTGGAGGTGGTTGTACGGAATAGGCTTGTAAGTAACTCATATTATACAAGTCTTTTAATTTAATGTTATGGATTGTTAAACAAATAAGTTTGTAATTATATTTTTCTTTGTAGCTTTTGCCGGTTGAGTTTGCACGGAACAATAACTTGGATGTGGAAACAGATTTGGTGTTAATAAATCCAAATGGTGTTGATGTCTCGACTGAAATTGCTATTGAACTCAACGGGTATAATGAGAGGTATCGGGTTAGACACTGGTTGGCTTTTGTTCGGTCTAATGGTCTTCAGATTGGAAGTTTGGCTGTTTTCGAGTACAACGCCGCTACTCATTCGTTGATACTCACTCATGTTGTTGGTTACTTATAAACATTTTTATGATGGGTTGTTTTTGATGTTTATACTTTAAGTTTTAGTCCGTACACTTTTCTAACATTTTATATTTTATGTTTATCCGTAAGCTTTTGTAACCAAATGAATTATTTATGTATGGTTTTTATTATGACTTTATTACATCTTATTATTATTGTTGTTGTTGTTGTTGTTGTTGTTTTATACAAATACTTATAACTTAAGTATTCATAAATATTAAGAAATCAATTATCAAAAATATCAGAAAAGATTCTCACATATTAACATCATAAATTTGTTTATTTTGGTCCATATATTTATTTTTAATTATGATCATATTACCCTCCTAAAATAAAGTTTACCTAATATATGCATTACCTTATTGTTTCCTTTAAAATAAATATAAATTACATTATTATTTGTCTATATATAGACATATAAATCGTTATAATCTCCAACAATCAAACATATTAATTTATTTCATTTGGATTATTGTTATACCTTTCTTCCTCAAGAAAAAAAGTTAAGTATCGTTTCTTCATACATGTTAGGTACAATTTTTTTCATTGATTTTGAGTTCGATGAGTGTTTGTCACAATTTATGTTTAACAAAACGTTTCTGTGAATTTGTGGTTATTTCACAGTTTTGGTTTTTACAATTTAATCTTGATCATCTTTATCAATAAATATAAATATATGTGTTTTTTTTATCAAAATCCGTGTATATATACTTTATTCCGGTATTTCTAAATGATATTGAGTTTCATGTAGAGTCATGCTATCTAATGGTGTTTTGAATGTTTAATCTATACTACTCCATGTTTCTATCTTAGGGTTCGTTCACGTCGGCTTAAGTCACGTGTAAGGTTTGTCTAATATATTTTTTCAAGATGTCCACATCCAAAAATAAACGAAAAACGGAAGCGTCTTCATCTTCTCAAAATAATCTAATTAACGGTGGTATGTTATAAAATATAAGTTGATTATACCCACTTAAGAATTGTTATATTGTTTATATTTTGTTTAAATAACCAATAATGTGAATTTTGTAATTTATAATATCTTTATAATGTAGTCCAAAGTCAACGATTACCATTGTCTTCCATTTACAATAATACAAACTTCATGGATTATCAACCAACACCCATTGTCGGTATACCATATCATTTAAACTGAAACCACATGGAAACTTCAAGTGTCTACTCTTCGAATGTACAAAACAACGGTTAGTATATAAAAACATTTTACAAAAAAAATATACTATATATATTATTTACGAATCGTTTTTATGTTAATTTACTTAGCTTAAATATTGATATTATTAAGTTTCTAATTACAAGACCCTCAAACATGTTCACCATGTGTGAACCATGAGGCTTCCAAAAGGAAAGAAAGACGATTAATTTTAGATACTAAAAAAACTGCTTCAGTTGACAGAAAGAAAAGTGGTCTACAGAAGAATTCCTCAGGTATTTTGTGTTTTCGTTATACCTTTTCTACAATTAAGCACTTATATATGGTTTATATTTCTTTTTAAGTAAGCAATAATGCTAACTTATTAATTTTTAATATGTTCAAATTTAGGCCAAAGTCAACATTTATCATTCACTACCATTTCCAATAATAAAAATTACATGGATTATCAAGCAACACCGATTCTCACACTACCATATCATTTAAATGGAAATCAGTTTTCAACTTCAAACGGAAACCAAATACCGAGTATGTAAACTTTAATACATTATTAATTTTTAGTAAAACATTTTTGGAAAGGAAAACTAAATTTTACTATGTTTAATTCAGGTGGTTCTAATATACCGATTATATGTTACGATAATAATATCCACCGTTTATCTACTCTTGAAAATTCTAATCCGCATAGAACACATTCCTCCTTAAATTCTTGTGTCCCTGGTATGTAAATAAAATGTTCTTCACTATATATTTTGGTTATCAGTTATTCTTTCTCATGTTTATGTTTAATATGTAAAATGATACAGTTAATCGGATCTTCGACACTTTGCGAAATATTCCCTCATCAACACAAGTAACGCGTTTACAATCTAATAAGGAGAATGTGTCTCCATCAACAACTTCAAATTTATACTCTTCAAATGTAGTAAACAACGGTAAGTTTTTAAAAATATTTCACACAACTACATATACTCTTTAAATGTATTCATCGATTTTAAAACACTTGCTTAGTCTTAAATATTGATATTCTTACCTTTTTAATATCAAGATTCTGAAACATGTACACCATTTTTGATCTCTGTTGTGTCCAAAAGGAAAGAAAGACGATCAACTTTAGATGCCAAAAGAACTACTTCAGTTGACATTAACAAAAGTGGTCTACAAAATACCTCTTCAGGTATATTGTGTTTTCCTTATAAGTAGTATCCTCATTTTTTGTAAGTTTTTTTAAATAAATGAAAAACTTACATGTTAGGCATCGTCTAATTTTTTGAAATGTGTACTTGTCGGAATTATTTTTAATACCTTTGTAATAACTTTTATTTATTTAATTATTAACAGGTGATCTATTTGGAAGTAATGTTAACGAAGGATCAAACACGTCTTCTGTTGTTGATGACATTCCTGAGTTATCTAGGACCTTTCGTAGAAGGTCAAGAAAAAGAACTCCTATAGTACATATACCTATGGCTGATTTAAGTGAACATGCTACATTTGTTGGTTATCAAAATGTTTTGGATGTTTATAAAGGAATATCATCATGTATAATATATATTTCCTATTTTTATTTCAATCAATTATTATGTGTTTATCTACACGAAGTAACTACATATCATGATATATTAATCGTGTAGAATATGTTGATCATGGAAATCAATCCGTTATGTGTCCAAGTTGCAATGCATTGTTGTGGAAAGCCGAAGTTAACAGACCAAGTAGTACTATTGAAGAAGAAGCTTTTTCCCTTTGTTGTCATAATGGAAAAGTCGAACTTCCCGATGTTAGACAACCAGATGAAAGTTATCTTCAATTATTTCGTGGTGAAAGAGCCATCAGTAAGTACTTCTTGAAAAACATTAGACGTTTCAATTCGATGTTTTCGTTTAGGTCTATGGGAGGAAAGATTGGCCATTCCATAAATAGAGGCAAAGCGCCTTTTACGTTTCGACTTAGCGGTGAAAACTATCATTATTTGGGAAGTCTTTTACCTTTAGATGGACGTAATCCACAGTTTTCTCAACTTTACATTTATGACACGGAAAACGAGATTTCAAATCGTCAACATGTATTTGGTTAAATACTTTAACGATATTCTTCTACTTTAGTTATCATATTTTTTTTGTTAGTTTAATTTTTATTGTATTTAATCAAACTATATATTTTTTTTTGTGGGCAGTGAAAATAATTCAAAGGTCGACGACCAAGAAAAGCATATTATTAATTAATTGAAGACAATGTTAGATTCAAATAATCATTTGGTCCAAGATTATCGAATGGTACGAGATTGTTTTGAAGAAAACCCACAACTAGATTTGAAGTTGCGTATTATTGGAACAAGACAGCATGATGCCAGACAATATAACTTACCATCCAATTCTGAAGTTGCTGCTTTAATCGTTGGCGATATTGATGACGCTGTTGATAACCGAGATATAATAGTTACGAAGAATTCTGGTTCGTTAAAGCGTATCAGTGAACTTCATCCATCTTATACACCTCTTAAATACCCGTTATTTCATCCTTTTGGTGAGGATGGTTATCAGGTTAAAATACTTCATAAGAATGTTTCGTCTTCATCAACCGCAGCACGCAAGAAGGTTACAATGCGTGAGTTTTTTGCTTATCGTATTCAAGATAGGCCAAATACGTTTTCAACCATGTTAAATGGTAGGCGTTTGTTTCAGCAAATTTTAGTTGACAAATATACAATGATTGAGGCTCAAAGATTACATTTTATATGCGGTTAACAACATGAACTTAGGTGCGATACTTACCAAAGTTTACGAGGTATGAAAGCTGTTGGAAATACTATTGTTTCAAGTGCTAGTCAACGTGTTATTCTACCATCTTCATTTACTGGCGGAGCAAGATATATGATGCAAAATTATCTAGACGCTATGTGTCTTCGTAGATGGTTCGGGTATCCCGATTTTTTCATAACCATAACATGTAATCCTAATTGGCCAGAATTTAAAAGATTTCTTAAGGATACAACGTTAAACTCGGAAGATAGACTTGATATATTATGTCGGCTTTTCAAGCTCAAGCTTGATGCAGTGATTAAATTGGTGAAGGATAAGTCTTTGTTCGGAAGGGTTCAAGCAGATAATTTTATTTAATTTTATGAATATACAATTATAATAGAAGACCTACTTGTATATTATAAATGTTAATAATATTTAGAGGCTGTTGAATATTTACTTTTATTATCTTTATTGCTATTGTTTGCACGATAGAGTTTCAAAAAAGGGGTCTACCGCACGCCCATATTTGCATATTTTTGCATTCAGGCAACAAGATTCATAATCCAAAAGATGTAGATAAATTTATTTCTGCTAAGATCCCAAACAAAGACAGTGATCCAGACCTATACAAGCTTGTATCTGATCATATGATTCACGGTCCATGTGGTGATGCTAACCCGAAGTGCACCTGCATGGTAAACAAAAGATGCTCCAAAAATTTTCCTAAAATATTTAATGATGAAACAACTATTGATTCAAATGGTTTTTCGGTATACAAAAGAAGAGATAACGGTCAATATGTTGTTAAGTCAGATATAATGATGGATAATAGAACTGTCGTTCCATACAACAAGACTCTATTAAAAAAATTTCAAGCACATGTTAACGTTGAGTGTTGCAATCAAGATGGATCTATAAAGTATTTGTTTAAATACATTAATAAGGCTCCAGACCGAGCAACAATATCGCTTGTACAAAATAACAATGGTGATAACCAAGATCCAGATTTAGGTGAAATCAAAGCGTTTTATGATTGCAGATACGTCTCTACATGCGAGGCTGCATGGAGGATATTCTCATTTGATGTGCATTATAGGCTTCCGTCTGTTATGAGGCTTGCTTTTCATTTACCCGGTGAACAACAGGTAATATATGGTGCTAACGAAGATATTGAAGATATTTTAAACAAAACAACTAATGCTTCTTCCATGTTTACCGGTTGGTTTGAGTGTAATAAGAAGTATGACCTTGCAAAGACTCTCACATACGCTGAGTTTCCAACAAAGTGTGTTTGGAAAAAACAAGTTCGTAAATGGGAACCTCGGCAAAGGGGTTTTGCAATCGGTAGAGTTCATGCTGTTCCAACCGCATTTGATGAAGCTTATTATCTAAGAATATTATTAAATAAGATTAAAGGGCCAGAATGTTTTGAAGATATTCGAACAGTTGATGGAGTTGTGTGTGAAACTTTTCGAGATGCATGTTACAAAAGAGGTCTTTTAGATGATGATAATGAATACATAGAAGCAATTGAAGAAGCAAGTCACACTTCTACCGGATATTATTTAAGGAATTTAGTTGCTACAATGTTGATTACTTATAGTTTATCTAGACCTCATTTTGTTTGGGAAAATACTTGACAACTTTTAGTTGACGGTATTCTATACAAACAACAAAAAGATCAAAACAACCCTGATATGATTTATTTTTTTTAATATTTTCAAGGATTCCAAATATCTAATATCAATAAAAATTTATATTATATTAATTTTAGTAGGTTATTATATTGATTTCAGATTTGATTCTTAATGAAGAGCAGCTAAAAAACTTAGCACTCCTGGAAATTGAAAATTTTCTAATTTGCAACAACTCAAGTCTTAGAAGACATCAACAAATGCCTTTTCCAGATATAGAAACAATTTCAAGAGCAACTAATCCGTTGATGGTGGAAGAGCTTTCATATGATACCGAGATCATGAATAACGAATTTAATAATCTATTTGATTCGTTAACTGATGCACAGAGAGGGGTTTATAATGAAATAATGAATGCTTTGGTTGAATTAAAGGTGGCGTGTTTTTTGTTTATGGTCACGGTGGTACTGGAAAAACTTATTTATGGAAGACCTTATCTGCATCTATAAGGTCAAAGGGAGATGTTGTGTTGAATGTTGCTTCAAGCGGTATAGCTTCTTTGCTGTTGGAGGGTGGAAGAACAGCACATTCGAGATTTTTGATACCCATTAATTTGACCGAAGATTCCATCTGTCTGGTAATATTACAAAATACTTTTTGTTACTTTTAATATTAACTAGGTAATAAACCGCCGCGTTGCGGCGATGAAAGACACGTGTTCGATGGATATTAGTTAGATTTGTTACGGTGACAAACCCAAAAGGATAAGTAAACGGATAAAATAACAATGACAATCGAATAGACTTGTGATAAAACATGTTTAAAAAGATGTGTACTCGGTTGGAAAAACCCGCATGCTGTGGAAGATAGTTGTGATAAAAAAAAAGCATTCCTAAAACAGCGTGTATTCGGTTGGCACACACACAATGTGACCGTTAGTTGTGAATTCGATCAATATCAATATGACACTGGAACTAACACTGGAACTAAACAAAACAAGCTAAATTCGTCAACGCTAAAATACAATTAACATATTAAAAATGCCCGTGCGCTAGCTACGACATTGAACACGAATGTAGCCGATAGCAATGCTAACGATACTAAATCGTAAAACTATTAAGTTGAAAAGACACATATTTTTTTTAAAAAAAATTAACATATGTATTAAATTGGTTGAAAAAAAATGTCCTTTACAAAATGAAAACAAAAAAAAAAAGAAAAAGTAAAATATATTCTAAAAGCAATAGCCTAAAAATCACATGAGAAGAGTTCGAACATGGGCAGAGAAACAGTTCATGTTTCAACAAATGCTTGCTTAACCACCAGACCACCAAATGATAATTGGTATTCTTTCCTAAATAATTACTAAAATGGTTATTCTAGAAATTGAATCTTTTATGTGGCACCGACATGTGGATTTTAATCTATAGTATAATAGTTTTTTTATTATATATATCGTTTTATTTGTTATTCGAATATAAATTTACTTTAAAATATGTTACTTTATATATATATATATATTATGTTTTCTTATACTTAGGTTAAAGGAAATACCGACGTCTATGAATTATTGAAAAAGACAAGCTTGATAATTTGGGATGAAGCACCAATGATTCATAAGCATGCTTTTGAAGCTTTAGACAGAACTTTAAACGATGTTATGAATGGTGATTCTGCAAATACTTCCGAAGCACTTTTTGGAGGTAAGGTGGTTGTTTTTTGTGGTGATTTTCGGCAGATTTTGCCCGTTGTAACCAACGGTACCAGAAGTGAATGTGTCAATGCTTGCATCAATTCTTCTTATATCTGGTCTAAGTGTAAGGTTCTTAAACTAACTAAGAACATGAGGCTTACAATTGGATGTCGATCTTCAGACGTTGAAAACATCAAAGAGTTTGCTGACTGGCTGTTAGACTTAGGCCAAGTAACCGTGGGTGGTCCAAATGACGGAGAGTCGGTTATTGATATTCCAGACGATTTGTTGATATTGAACTCACTTGATCCGATTGGTGATTTAATAAAGTTTGTATATCCTGATTTATTAGATAGATTCAACGAAGTTACTTACTTTCAGGATCGCGCACTGCTTGCACCTTTGAATGAGGTGGTTCAAGAAATTAACGAACGTATGTTAGCCCTTTTTCCTGGTGACGAAGTCCAGTAGCTAAGTTCCGACAGTTTAGCTGAATCTGAAGACGTTTCAGACGATGTTGATCCACAGTTGTATTCCCCTGATTTGTTAAATGGTTTAAAGATGTCAGGAATGCCTAATCATAGATTGGTTCTTAAAGTTGGTGTTCCCATCTTGCTATTAAGGAATATTAATCATAAAAAGGGTCTGTGCAATGGAACGCGCCTTTAAGTCGTTAGTTTAGGTAGGCGTGTAATTGAAGCTAAAGTTGTCTCTGGTACAAATATAGGATATCGCACTTTAATTAGGCAAATAAGCCTTACACCAACTGATAAGAAACTTCCTTTCAAATTAAAAAAGGAGACAGTTTCCTATTTGCTTATGTTTTGCCATGACAATCAACAAAAGTCAAGATCAATCATTGTCAAGAGTTGGATTGTATCTTAAAAATCCTGTATTTTCTCATGGTCAGCTTTATGTGGCTTTGTCAAGAGTTAAGAGTCGAGATGGTATTAAGTTATTGATACTCGACAAAGAATCAAAGCTTACAAATAAAACAACAAATGTTGTGTACAAGGAGATTTTTGGAAACTTAGAATGATTAATATTTTATTTGTCATTTATTTTAAATTGTTATATTCTACTCTAAGTGTTATCATGTAACTTATTTTTTTCTATTCTTTTGTTAGGTACTTGTAAAACGTTTTTTGTATTTGTTTAATCATAACTTATAAATTGTTATTAACTTATTAATAAATATTTTAATTTTCCGATATATATGTTTGAATGGATAGCATTGTTTAAATTTCAATTTCAACTTAAAATATTTATAATAATAATAATATCTAACAAAATATTAGAGATATAGAGTTACTATACATGATAATTAAATAGATATAATCATTTTACTCATTGGAAAAATAAACCGTCACTTCATTTATATATTTTATAATTATCATTTTAATTAATCTTCTTCTTCTTCTTCTTCTTTTCAATCTAAAAATTTTTGATAACAAAGTACGAGTATATTGCTAACAAATGTCGACCATTATGAATTGGATGTTTTCAACTGTTTTACGTAAGTATGAATTTCTGTTTAGTGATTTCTTCTTGATACAAAAAGATAATATGGAACCGATGATGATGTTTAATAACCTCCTTAAGCATCAGATTCATGAGATTTGTGTTCGGAAAGTTTCTTCTTGTATTCAAGAACCAATCTCATCAATCTATTACGTGATTACCTTGATGATCTCCACCAAGATGTTTTACCGTTTGAACATGTTAGGGATTGGTTTTTTTATCCTAATCAAAACAAAGTTGTTATCAACTTTGAGAATGGGTAGAATAAAAATTTGAATCCTAACCAACTATTGTCATGTGATGATTTGTTCCTTTTGAGAGACCTAGATATGTTGAAGTTATCTAATCATAGAAAACAAATTGCACATCTTGAGTTGGAAAGGGAGGTGAGTTTGAAGGTTAAGTGGTTAGCCGAATGTACAAACTATGAAAGTGATTATGATGGTTATCCCGAAAGTTTGTTGTCCGATGATGAAGGAGAAGGTAATATATTAATACTTTAGATATTGTTTATAGACTTAAAAATATCAGTATATTGTCAACATCTTTTTATACCAACTAATAACTATATTTATTAACTTTAGATATGTAGGTCGGACATAACAACTTTGTAATGCTTAGATTTTAGTAATTATTATACATGTTGTTATGTTCAGTTTAATTTAAATGAATATTGTGTTGTTTTTATAACTTTTCAGGTGTTTAGGAAATGGGAGTTTATGCTGGTATAACTTTTGAAGACTTTGATGATGTTTTTATATCAAAGAACATTGTTAGTGTTTTTGTTAATGTCTTTTGGTGGTTTGGTTTAAATTAAGTTATTGTAATTTTGAAGTTTGAATCTTAAGACAATGTAATTTGTAACAAATATGAACAAGTAGTATGTTAACTTAAACGTATGTTTAAATTGATTTTTTATAGTGACATATTATTCCACCCGCGTGTCACGCGGGTCTATACCCTAGTTATTAATAATACTATTACTTTTATTATCATATTATTCTATTTTAGTTACATGTTGCTACTGCCAACAAACATTATTATTCTCATTAGCATTATCATTAGGGGTTAATAATATTATAACCAAAGATCTAAATTTGTTAGATTTAAGTTTCGATTTTTTCCTTTGATTTACAAATCAAGAATCCGCACTTGGTTAAATCCAACTCCAAATCATCTATCTTGGGTTATAAAATAACTCGCTTTCGCTAGATCTCGAAAATACCAAACAAGTCGAACTTAACTAACGAGTCTAATGAATCTGACCCATGAAGTTCATATTTTAACATCAAGTTTATATTTTTATTAACCCGTAGACCCCGATATAAGGTTTTACCAATTTTCATGGAGAACCAATATCAAATTAACTATCTTTAGAATAACGTGTACCTTAAACGAACCGAATTTCAGGTTTAGCTTTTGCTCGAGTTAAGGTTTGATGATCTCTTGTTATTATAATGATAATAAACGAGCTTGATCTTTGTTTGATAAGGTTCGAAATCAAGAGATTGGGAGTATGTGTTTTGAGGGTGTGTTTATAAAAATGAAAAGTGACTATGGTTTTATGAGTTTAAGAGGTATTTATATTCCTTAAGCCCATGGACCTTAGGCCCATTGACACACTAAGTCCATATTCTAAGTCCATCTCTAATAAAGCCTACCATCATTTATATTATTTTATTATTTATTTGATGACAATTAATAACACGTAACTGAATACTAAAATTTTCTTTATTTATTATTTTCAAAACGTTGGATCTTACATCATGTAATAACATAATTATATTACATGTATAGATAAACATGTAAATTGTTGGTAAAAGTGATAAAAACTTGGTAAGAAATGTACAATCCTTGTAAAATGTTGGAAAAGAGGTAAAACATGTAAAAACATTAGAATACGTACATTATTTTTAAAAATGTTCATATAACAGCCCATAAAACCTATGTAAAATCCATGTAAGTTGTTGGAAGATAGGTAAAACATGCAAACAAAAAGTAAAAAAAAAACGTAAACTCTTGAAAAACATGTTCATATATGAAAAAATGAACAAAAAAGTAAAAAAAAATGTTCATATAACAGCCCTAAAACTATGTGAAAACATGTAAGTTGTTGAAAGATAGGTAAAACATGTAAACAAAAAGTATAACATGTAAACTTTTGAAAAACATGTTCATATATTCAAAAAAGGGAAAGTAGAAATAACATCCAATAACCCTATGGGTATAACATATAAGTTAAAAAAATCTATAAAATAGAATTTCAACAGATCTTGAAACAAAAAAAAAACTCAAACTTAATATGTTATTAAAGTTTAAAGATCACGTTAATGATAATATAAAACTATACCTTCATATAGGAGATGGTGAAACCCATTATTATCAATATCGGGTTGCTTATCATCTACTTGATACACATATAAAATAAAAACAAAGATCAGTATATATATCTTAATGTGGTGAACAAAACATATGAAAATATGAAAACTAGCCTAACGGGTCATTAGTAGCAGCATTAAAATCAACAACATTAATTATGGGTGAAGAACATAATGTTCCAACATTAATTAACGGAGAATAATTTATTTCTCCAAGATGTTAGGTAGAAACATTAACTGTGTGTGGGTGGGGGTTATAAGTTCGAATATTGACAGAGGAGGGGGGGGGGGGAGTAAAAGCTCCAGGAAAACTCGCATCATAAAGAATGTCAACAACAAAGTTATTAGACACGACGACTAAAAGAGGAGGTAAACTAGAATTATAACTCATCGTGGAATAGTTTTTTACATGAAGATTGAATAAAGTGAAAGGAATTTGAAGTGCTTTAAGGAAAAACGGATAAAAAAATGGAGATTGTGAAAGATATAAAGGGGGTTATACATGTGGTATGGTGAATGATGTGCTAGAAACAGTCAATTAAATATTAACTAAACTAAACAAGTAATAAAAACTAGACTTATGACTCAACTACACAAAACACCGGCAAGTGAACCGGTCAATTGTACTAAAGCTAAGTAAGTCCGGAATATCGAACCCACAGGACTCTATAAATTACGTTAATTAACTAATTAGACTCGACTTACGACATGACTATTTATTATTAATGTTTAAAGGGGGTTTTTAAACTAAGATTAAACTAAGAAAGCAAATAAACAAGTAAACTAGAAAACAAGCAATTAATCACGAGATCGAAATCAAATAGAGAAGGAATCTACCTAGGTAAGAATCCCATGCATCAGCATTCATCAAGCAATGGACAAATAATATGATATGGAGACTGATTTCTAAATATATTCATCTAACAAACCCTAAAGGACCCTTGACTGAATCAAACGGCATCCCAAAGAATGGTTATTAGATTATTAAGCAATCAATTATATTGACTTCCTCACAGTTATCAAATAGTGTTAATTAATAGTATCTAAAGCAAACAATCTCACGAAACACTAAACCCTAGATAACTTGATAAACTAACATGACATCATGAATAACTCCTCACCTTACAGCTTTTGGAATTTAGCAAAGCATTTAAAATCCTAATCAACGATTAACAAGCTTCTATGATCTAATAGGCCTATTCAACCATAATAATCAAAACACCAAGTAATGATTAAACATGAACCCTAATATCTAAAGAACACAATCAATAGAAAGCAAGATCCATGTGAAGCAATAATTAATAATCAATCAAGATAATAAATACTTATAAAAAATCATGAAAGAAAAATCAAGTCTTTTACTATTAAAATAACGAAACCATAATCAAAACATTAGTCCAAAGCAAAAATCATGCATCAAACATGTTCATCAAACCTAGGTAGACATGAAGTCTAGCCTAGAATCATTACTAAAAACAATCCTAAACAAGTATTAAAATCAAAGAGAAACATCATGAAAGATAATGAACAAGAACAAAGATAAAGAACGAGATAACCCTTCTTAATCGATCCTTGAACAATTGTATGAAAGCTCTATGATCTCCTCTTTTCCTAGCCTCCAAAAACAACTTGAAAACCTTGGAAACCCTCTCAAAATCGGCTACTCTAATGCTTCCCATCGGCTAGGTTAATAAAAGATGTTTATATAAGCGAGTATGGGCTTGGACTTGCAAAAACGAGCTGACCAGAAGGCCCTAGGCGCCGCGCGGCCCCCCTTAAGCTTGCATTCGCGCGGCGCGGCGTGTACAAAAGGGAGCTCCGCAATTTTCTTATTATTTCTTGATTATTTGTTGCTAAATCTTGATTAATCTTCTCTTGAACTACAAGTAACATTGAGAATCTTCTAGAACTTGTTTCCCTTGCTTCTCCAAGCCACCATATACATGAAAACATAACAAAACATTAGTGAAGTAATCATGTAATCATTAACGAGCAAAACGAACTTAAACTTTGCATGAAATGATAGAAAGATTTAAGTTTAACATGCAAGACACCAAAAGATATAAAACACGTAAACATATATAAAACTTGACTCAAAACCTAAATAATAAAAGATAAACAAAACACGAACTAAAACAAACTCAAACATTAAATAAACATAACTTTACAAGGGATTCGAGATGTATAAATAGATGTATATCAAATATCCCCACACTTACTCTTTTTTTGTCCCTGAAAAAGTCTGATGTAGTTGGATCAGAATCGGAAAATTACAGTCTTAAAAACATATAGGTTAATTTTTAAAACTTAGAAGAACGCAAAAACCGCAATCACCGATATTGTTGTTCACTTAAACGCATGCCTTAATCTTTACCGGGACAAATAAGATCCGACAATTTTTTACTCAGTGGTTTACACAATTAAGACCCGCTTATTTTCAGCTTTTACCGGACCAGACCACCCCAACTTGACTTAAACCTCAAGATTAGCAGATTTAAAACTTTTGTTGCTCTATTTTTTCATCAATAGTTAAGGCGATCAAGGGTATTGTTTATCCACCTAAGCTTAAGCATCAAAGTCTACCAAGCAGCCATTAGATACAATTAAGGTTCAATTTATTAATAGCTAGTGTTCCCCACCACATGACATACCCCCGTTATCAAGCAACACCCCAAACCCATCACCATAAGTGAGCATGCAAAATTTCATTTGTAGGGATTACATGTAGCGTGTCCCTTGTGGTCTGTTTCTTAATGGTAATGAGACACGAGCAAGGGGACCCCACATGGCTAACAGCGTGGATGATCAAGTCTGTAGTGAATTTGTACTTTTGTACTCTTGTGATCATGTTTATAGACTTATAAGGGTTTGCTCTTTTTGGCTTAATTGTAAATATTCACAACCCCACTTAGGAATTGTGAATACCCAGATGAATAAATTGCATACAGACCCATGGTCTCCGGACCAGAAGTATCCCTTCAATACAAGATTTAAGGTTATAAAACCATACGCCAATGAGGTGTAAAACACTAAACTAGCAGTTTAAGATTTATATCACAGGCTACACTGCATACTCTAACGTTAAACCTACCCAAGCATCATATGATAACATATTCTAATTTTATAACTCATAATATTTCCACTTTTCATACCAAAATTTGAGGCTTGAGTATGGCCCGACCTTTCATTACTTATTTTCCACGGACAAAACGCTTTACCCACAAAAGATTTCTGTTTTAACCATTTTATCAAATTGCCCTTTCATTTTCAAGGTTGAGCCTACCGACACATCCCAAGTTAAGTGCGTTTTCTTTTATTTATCTCATATTATTAGTAGTTTGAAAAACCGATTTCCCTATAAATATCATTATCTCTCACTTTCATTTTCAAGGCTGAGCCTACCGACACATCCCAAGCTATGGTTTTTTTTTTTTTGCAAAAAGAGGGTGTAGTCATAATGCCCCACCCCCTGGACATTATGCTCCATGTGGCGCCCAGTCACTTTTACACTTTTTTGTTTTTTTGTTTTTAATTTTTTATTAAAAATAGTCAAATAATAATAATATTTTATTAAATAAATATTACATTAAAATAAAAAAAAACTACTCGTCTCCATCGTCTTCACCTTCGTCGTCTTCATCGTCTTCACCCTCGTCGTCGTCATCATCTTCATCATCATCGTATTCATTGTTGCCCTCGTTTTGATTCTCATTTTCACCTGGAAAACGCCGATTCATCCAAAGATGTTAGACCAAATTCCCATTTAGTGCGTTAACTATTTCTCTTGACCGCACGAAATACACGTTTTCAAGTCTTTGATCCATACTTGCTAGGGTTCGTGGTGGATCCGAGTCCAGTATGAAAGTTGGACATATTTCTCTTCCCTCGTCTTCGACGATCATGTTATGCATTATGATATACGCAAACATATCACTTTTCATTATTTCTAAAGACCATAAACGATAAGGATTTTTAACAAAATTCCAGCGTTGTTGAAGAACCCCAAAACACCTCCCAGTATTCTTTCTCGCAGACTCTTGTACATTCTTAAAATACTGTCTTTTTTCATCCAACGGGTCTCTAAATGTTTTCACGATAATCGCATACTCTGGATATATACCATCACCCAGATAGTACCCATGATGGTAGAAGTTATCGTTAGCCCAAAACGAAGCGACAAGAACGGTCCCAGATATGTAACTCTCCATCACAGGCGACTGTTCTAAGACGGTGATGTCATTGCTGGAATCAGAAACACCAAAGAATGTCGACCAAATCCAAAGGTCGTATGAAGCAATCACTTGAAGGCTGATGTAAGGCCCCGTTCCCGGTGCCCTACTTGGACGTTGGATTTACTCATAAACACAGTTCTAAATATTAGAGTGAATTAAAACTTTTCGCGGAATAGATAAAAGAAAAACATTCATTACATAAGTCTTAAATTTAAAACAATAATAAACATGTCTTTTAGTTTAACCATCATTAATAAAGACTTCAGATGCCAGCTTCTTTATTCTTCTGCCATATGACCCTCCTCAAGCCAGCTATCTCATCCTACTCACCTGCGTGCATACTAAAAGTCAGCTACGCTGAGTGAGTTCTAGTCAATCAGGCAACATACATTACATTCTCATACTTACTTATATGTATCCAAAGATACATATTACTTACTTAACCTGCTTTACTTTCTTTTGTACATACATAAGTATATACCTTCTTTCTTTCATATTTTAATCTTACTTTACATACATACTCATACATTTTAAAGAGCCTTTCACCCTATAACCTCATAGATATTATTAGAGTCTGCCACCCTCCTTCACAGATATTAATAGAGTTTGCCACCCTCATTCACAGATATTATTAGGGTCTGTCACCCATATTCACGTATATTATTAGGGTTTGCCACCCTCTTACCGTCAATTCACACACACCTTCCTTTTCTCTTATATTTATATACTTTCATACATACTCTTAATCTTTTCTACATTATTCTTATATCGTGCATACATTATTCATAGTCATTCATATATTATACATACATTATTCATAATCATTCACATAGAATACAACTACCACTTAAGGTGAGTGTATTAACTAAACACATAGAGTATGCACACAGCCTCGAAACCATAACAAGGAAGTGGGGCTAGAAATTCACCTAGATCATGTTTCTTTTTGAGTTTATAGTAATACCCCTCTTTAGTTGTGCACGGCTAACTGTATAATAATTACAAGTATCAATTTAACTATAACATACTTCTAAGTTATTGTAACCCCTAGATAAGGGGGTCCAGGGGCAGCGCCCCTGACAGCGGGGTCTAGAGGCAGCAACCCCTAGCAGGGTCCAAGGGGCAGAGCCTCTGGCTGAGGTCGAGCTGCCAGGTCAGCTTGGAAATATTTTATTTCTATTAACTGTTCTTTACTAAAAATTCATCATAAATTTCTAAGTCTGGACTGATCTAATCGAATCCTCAGTCTATTCGAATAGCAGGTTCCATTCGAACGAACCTTCTATTCGAATGGCAGATTCTATTCGAATGGGTCTTCTATTTGAATGGCATATTCCTATCCGAATGGATCTTCTATTTGAATGGTCATTTTTATTCGAATGGACCTTTTTATTCGAATGGTCCCTTTTATTCGAATGGGCCCTTTGATTCGAATGGACCCTTTTTATTCGAATGGTCCTTCTTATTCGAATGGACCCTTTTTATTCGAATGGTTCGAACTCAACCAATTCTGACAGTCCTTTTCGAATGACCTGCAACTTTTCCTTCTTTTCTGTCCGAATTCCTTTCATTCGAATACTTTTCATTCGAATGAAGCTGTAGCACATTATTATCATTATTACTACACATTCACCCATTTTCATATTTTAGCATTATATCATCTTCTAAACATTTTCATATTTTACCCTTGACCGAGATCTAGCTCGTTTAGTAACAAAGTTTAAACCTTTATTGATTTCAAACTCGTCTAAGCGAGATCTAGGTTTTTTACATGGACCGTACATACTATCGGGTTCATTAAGTCCTTTTTCAACATCAAGTTTACATTTTTATGGCATGAAAATACCCGATTCTCGTTAGTACCAAGACTTAGGACAAACCGTTCTTAAAAACACAATCTTTATACATAAACGTACCTTTTTGGCTCACTTTGAGCTACGGCTAGCTTCAGTATGTGACTAGGAACGTTATTCTTGCTTGTATAACAAAGATCTAACACAAACTTCTCTATATTTCGAATGCGGATCTTGAGTCGTAAGGTTTGAAAGTGTTTGTGTGTGTTTTTTAGTGTGTTAGGAGGCTTATGGATACGAATGAGAGATTTTAGGGTTTTAGGGAGATTTAAGGGGTTTATATACTCTTAAGCCCATGGAACTAAGGCTCATCACTATCTCTTACTCCATCTTTTATAGATCAAGCCCAGACTCTATCAATTTATTAAACTTAACTAAATAATAACAGTCTATTAAATAAAACCAAATTTCTTTTATTTATTATTATTAAAAGTAGGATGTTACAGCTGAAACTTGGTCCCTTTTGGTCACCTCGTGTGTATTGATCTCGCCATGAAGTTGGACAATTAGCCCATTCCCAATGCATACAATCTACAATCAATATCATGCGGGGTAAACCATGCACCCTTGCATGGGCCTCGTAAAGATGTTGTAGATCGTTCCAGTTGGGCTCTCTCAAATAATGTGGTCCATATAGTTTCAATATTTCTATATTTTACACAACTTTTATAAAATAATTGATTAAAGTAAACAAGTGATAATTTTTTTTAAGAAAAATGAAACGTACCGTAACAAAAATACTCCAAGGTGTCCCGAGTTGTTTTATCGGCCATCTTTAAATACTCAACGTTGACTTTGGCCATGTTTCCGTAGGCGAGCACGCGTATGGCTGACGTAACCTTCTGAATAGCCCTGAATTCTAGCGTCCCTCGACCGTCCAGTTTTTGCTTAAAGTAATCAAGCTCATGCTCCAAATCATTGGTGATGCGCATAAATAAATTTTTAGACATTTGAAAGCGACGCCTAAAGGTCTTCGGGTTCTTGTTTTTCAGTGAGTCGCTGAAGTAATCCGCCATCAACCGGTTGTCGGCTTCGATGCGTCTCGTTCGATGTATGCTCTTTTGAAACGGGGGGTGGAGGAGACCTAATAAAATTGATATAAGTTGTCGTGAGCACAAGCGCACTCGTAACCACCTCTTCCTTCGTATCGTCTTCGGCTTGTCGGTCGGGCCCGAAAAATTGATTATATATAGAAGTAGGAGAATCCATTTAGGGTTTATAGGGAAGTTGGTGTGAGGAAATATAGTGTAAAAAGAAAGATTTATAAATTTGGTGAATTTTGATTAGGGATGAAGTTGGTTAGTATATAAAAAACAATTTATTTTTTTTACAACGGCCATATGACCGTTAGGCATTAAAAAACGTTTTATTTTTAAATTCCATGCCACATTAGCGTTTCACATAAAACGCCGAACCAATTTTAATAGCCCAAAACGCAGGGGGGGGGGGCGATGTGCCTCCGGCGTTACGGGGTAAAACGCCGGACAACGCCACCCACTACGGGTGGTCTTACTATCCTTTCTACAAACAACTAGTACATAGATCGTGGATGGATATTGGCCACTCATGGGGTTTTCAAGGTTTTCCCATAAAAATGAGTTATCTTTTTAGTGTACACACACTCACTGAATGTATATGTGTTGGTACATGATGTCAGTAGTTCAGTGTCTAGTGTCTGTAATCGAGTTAGTTGGATTTGTGTTTTGGATGTAAGCGAAGTTCTCACAAGTTCGCTGATATAGGCGAACTTGTGGAACAAGCGAAGTTAGGAACAACTTCGCCTAAACATGCTAGGCGAAGTTGTCGTCTGATATAAGGACGAGGTTACGAGTAGGTTTGGTATTCATTCATAGTATTGATCAAGTTGTAACGAGTTGTCCAGTGTTTGTTATTGATATCACGTGTTTTCGGTTGCAATACAACGTGTCTTTGTTTATTGTAACGTGTGTTTGATCGTGTTAACTCGTATCGCCTTCTACGCTCGTAACGTCTTACGTAGGGATTCCGCACCAACGTAGAACGAGATATTCCGTGTAGGTCCGGCTGGGAACCTACAATTGGTATCAGAGCTGTAAGGGTGATGAGCCGAGGACGAAGAAGCGTAATGATCGAGACGATGATCCCAATGCATCGAAAGGTGCAGGTGGAGAGTTGCCAAGAACTGAACAAGCTCTTGGGACTTCCACATCTCAGGGGGAGTCAACAAGTCCAGTGGGCGGTACAGGTGATGATGTGGTGGTCGTGGATGCTGAGGTGGATGATGATTTTATAGGTGATGATGATGTATTACCAGTTGAAGAGATAGAGAAGATTGGTGGATAGATTGTTATTGATAATGATATTGAAGAGGGAGAGATTATAGAAGAGAATATTGAGCATGAGATTCCGGATGTTGATAAGGCAGATATCAGTAAAGATATGGGAAGTGATGAGTCGGAATGGGAAGAGCAGCCAAGATGGAAAGAAGGCTACGCTCAGTGGTTCGTAAAAACGAAGAAACCGGCGGTCCCTACTATGTTCAAGAAGAGTTACAACATTAGAGGTTATGCTGAATCGAGAAAGGGGATTATTTGCTGGATATATGATGAGCAGTTGAGGCTCTTTGTGATTAAAAGATATGATGGTGTTCAGTACTTCAAGAGGATGTTGAGATGGTTGAATACATTGCCAGAATGTGAAGTGAAGGACTTAGCCAGATTGGGGTTGATAAACAGAAGTGATAATAACATGGCTAGAGTCATTGGAAAGATTGTTTGGAAGGAAAGTATAAAAGAGAAGAAGTTCGAGCTGTTGAAACCACAAAAGGGAAAACTTATTGAAGACAAAGATAGAGGATTGAGAGCAGATGGCAAGCCTTGGATGATTATGAAGTATAAGCCGATCCGGTGTTTAAAAGAAGTGCCGATGAAACAAATGCCCAAGGATGTGCTCAAAGATCTGAAGTGGTGGTATGTTGATTGTGAAACAGCTGAGGCAGTAATGGAGGACGAAGATGAACAAGAGCTGCTGAGAGTGTATGATCCAATGCATCTAGTGAACTTGTCTCAAGCTGATCTGCAGGTGCTGAATAAGAAGAAGATATTTTATATTCCTGCTTGAAAAGACGAAGCGAAGAAATATCAAAGATTTGTTTCGGTATGTGTACGAGAAGGAGTTCATGCTTGAAGATGAAAGATACAAGATTGTTGAAGATTACCCGACACGTGCTTGAAGTTAGAGATATGAAGCTACTGCCAAGGGGGAGTCTGTTGGTACATGATGTCAGTAGTTCAATGTCTAGTGTCTGTAATCGAGTTAGTTGGATTTGTGTTTTGGATGTAAGCGAAGTTCTCACAAGTTCGCTGATATAGGCGAACTTGTGGAACAAGCGAAGTTAGGAACAACTTCGCCTAAACATGCTAGGTGAAATTGTCGTCTGATATAAGGACGAGGTTACGGCTAGGTTTGGTATTCATTCATAGTATTGATCGAGTTGTAACGAGTTGTCCAGTGTTTGTGATTGATATCACGTGTTTTCAGTTGCAATACAACGTGTCTTTGTTTATTGTAACGTGTGTTTAATCGTGTTAACTCGTATCGTCTTCTACGCTCGTAACGTCTTACGTAGGGATTCCGCACCTACGTAGAACGAGATATTCCGTGTAGATCCGGCTGGGAACCTACAATTGGTATCAGAGCTTTTGCTCTTGATTGTGTGGTTCGGGATTATCACGCGGGTGTAGAAAGCGTTCCGTTCGACTATTCGCGGGACGAGTTTACCGAGTTTTTGTGTCCTACTCACCTCCCACCATCAAAAACAACCCATAACACCTACGCATACCTCGCAAAATCCAGAAATCAAACCTGCAAAATCATCGTGTTCATCACGCGAAGTTGCCGCTACTGTTTGTAGGGTTTTGGCGAAGATATAAGGTTAAGCGAAGTTATCCACAATTTCGCCTTCCACACAAGTTCGCTTATCTCAAGCGAAGTTACCCACAACTTCACCTACCTCACAAGTTCGCTTAACTTAAGCGAAGTTATCCACAACTTCGCCAAATCAGGCGAATTTAGAAAAGAGAGCGAAGTTACGAATTCAAGCGAAGTTCAGACTTAAGCGAAGTTAACTTCAACTTCGCCTACAGAACTGTTATGAATAAAATTTTTATTTTTCGGGTTTCTTTGTGTTTCGTGAAAGATGACTTCTATAAACATTACGGAACTGGTGAATATGGAAGTGGAAGCGGGTTCAGCTACTAAGGCACCGAAGATGCTTAAGGGAACCGATTTCGTGGCGTGGAAGGATCGGTTTGAACAATATGTCAAATACCAAGATGCTACGATGTGGGTATGCATTCAAGATGGATACATTCCACCAACTGCTGAATATGAGGGTCGTGATCAGATTAAGAAATACAACAAGATGGAAGAGGAAGAAAAGAAAATGTATGAGGCTGAAAGCAAAGCTCATGCAGCGATAACAATGGCTCTTCCACAAGAGATTCTTCACACCTTCAGGAAGTATAAAACTGATAGAGAACTTTGGGAAGCGCTTGAAAACCGATTTGAGGGTAATGTGGGGATTCGTGCATCAAAGATTAAACTACTTAAAACCCAATTCTCGGTGTTCAAGTATTTGAAGAATGAATCACTTGATGATATCATCACGAGATATTATCATCTGATGACCGAACTCAGCAATTATTCCATTGCTTACAAAGAAGATGAGATCGTGGAAAAGCTTCTTGATGCTCTCCCACCAAAATGGGAGATGTACACTGTCTTGATGAGAGAAGATAAAGAGTTTGCCGACTATGACTTGGAAACAGCAGTCAACAAACTACGAACGTTTGAACTTAACATGGTTCGAAAAAAGACACCAACTGATCAGGTTCAAGATCCGGGAATGTATGGTGCAAAAGTTAATACAAGTTCAAGTTCGAAGTCTGAATCATCTGCTTACTACTCAAAAGGAGACTCGGGCGCTAACTCAACACATGAAGGTCATGTAGCTCTCAACATGAATGGTGATGTGTGTTTTGTAGCTGGTGGATCAAATACTTCTAAACCTCAAGCAACCAAGGGTAGTTTTTCCTCAAGTGCTCCTAACAATAACTACTCTAAGATGCCCATGAGTGTTAAATCTGCCGAACAGCAGTTTGCTCTCTATGCATCTTTCATTGCTTCGTATGAAAATTACATTAAAGGTAAGATTGTTGATCCTGCAACTTTGGACGAAGACTATGATCAGATCGATGCTGATGATCTGGAAGAGATGGATCTGCAGTGGCAGATGTCGATGATTGTGAGAAGAGTTAAGAGGTTTATGAAGAAGACAGGTAGAAAGTTTGTTGGTGAAAGACCAGGTTTTGACAAGTCAAAGGTGCGATGTTATAACTGTCAACAAAATGGACACTTTGCGAAGGAGTGAACAAATGAACGTGTAGAACGCAGTCAGAACAGGTCTACACAACAGAGTGGTGGAAGTAGTAAGAATAGGGCGATGATATCCAGACAAGACGGGGAGTACAACTGGAATCTGCATGTTGAAAAAGTATTCGAACAGGCCAATTTAGTGACCATCGAAACTGCAGGAAGTGAGAAAGTGACTGGCGAAAATGAAGCTTACATGGCAGAAGTGACAGACCAGCTCTCCGAGGTAAGTACTAAACTCCCTTGTACGAAATGTGAAAATCTGTCTGAACAATTGACAACTATAACTGATTAGTTTGTTAGTTTGGATGCTCAATTTAAAACATTAAAAGAAGATCATCATTTCACTAAAGCTAGAGAAAACAGTTATAAGGTAAAAATAAAAGCTAGTGAGAAAGATATTAGAAGTCTTAAAGCAAATCTAGCTGAAAAAATTCAAGTAATTGATCTTAGCTATGAAGTGTTAGAAGAGAAAACCAAACTAATAGCTGAAAGGGATAAACAGATAGCTGATCACCAGGTGAAAGTGGTGGAACTTAACAGAAAGCTTGAGCAATTTAAAAATTCCTCCGCTACACTTGATCACCTTGTTAGTGATCAAAGTTCCCCAATTAAAAGAGGAGGAATTGGATATTATGAAGTTCCACCACCTTACAATCATAACTATACTTATGATCCTAGTAATCAGAAATCTGTTGATGTTGATTTTGGTCAGACAGTTCCGGTTAAGGTTACAATTAAAGATCCAGAAGTTAGTAAAGGCGAAACATGTAAGCCTGTTTCTAATGTTAAGATTTCTGCTCCTAGTCCTGTCTCATCAAATTCGGACAAGACATCCGAGTCTAGTGAGACAAAAGAAGAGGCAGTGTTACCAAAAAGTGGAGAGAAACATAAAACAACTGAAAAGAATTCTCCACTAAACCCGTATGTCCTACCATATGTGAGACAAACGGGCAGTAATGCAGCCTCAACATCTAAAACAACTATTGAAAAGAAAGTTGAACACAGGAGTTGTTTCAGATGCAATCAATTAGGACACCTAATTGCTGATTGCCCTCTGAGGCAGAGATTCAGAGGTATGAGGCCTTCAAAAACTGAGAACAGAACTAACAGTAAGTACAATAATGGTAAGAATGAAAACTCATCAAAGTTCAGAAATTGGACTAATCCAGGTTTTCAAAGAAATCGATCTCAGTTTTTCCCTGTTAACAACCAAATCATGAGTAATAATTCATTTAATTCACGAAGGTTTGGATGGCCTCATAGTCAATTTACAAGAAGGTATCCTTTTAGGACTTTCAGAAATCATACTGATACTAACTTTGGACAGCCAAAGTACGGGATGTGTCGACCCAAGACCAATAGGTCTTGGGTCCCCAGATTTTAATCCTCTGCTTTAATCGTGCAGGAAAAGTTGAACAGGGCTGCAAACAATCTATGGGTTGTGGATAGCGGCTGTTCCCGGCACATGACGGGTAACAAGAATTTGTTACACGAATGGAAACCTGTTCAGGGAGGAAGAGTGAGTTTTGCTGGAGAGAGCGGTGGAAGGATTACTGGAATTGGGACGGTGACTAATGGAAAAATGACTTTAGAGAAAGTGAATTTCGTTGAAGAACTGAAGCATAATCTGCTGAGTGTATCGCAGATCTGTGACAAAGATTACACTGTGCTCTTTACCAAGAATGAAGCGATCGTGCTGTATCCTGGTTTCAAGGTACCAGAGGATTGGATAGTTATGAAGGCTCCAAGAGAAAAGAATACGTATATTATGGACATGAGGTCGACGGAGATGGCAACAGAAGAATCGTGTCTTCTGTCAAAAGCAACTGAATCGGAGTCCGAGTTATGGCATAGAAGAATGGGGCATATTCATCTTCGGAAAATGAACTACATTGTCAAGAATGGGCTGGTGCTGGGTGTTCCCTTGAAGAATTTCAACTTTAAAGACCAATGCTTATCGTGCAAAAAGGGAAAGCAACACAAGAAATCCCATCACACCAAGAAGGTTAATTCAATAGTCAGTACCCTAGACCTACTTCACATGGATCTCTTCGGTCCCGTGAATGTAAAAAGCCTAGGTGGAACATCATACTGCTTGGTGATCACTGATGATTTCTCTCGATACTCTTGGGTATATTTCCTGAAGTCAAAGGATGAAATAGTTCAGATGGTAATAAATTTGATTACCAAAGTTGAGAATATTATGGGGAAAAGAGTTAAATACATCAGGAGTGACAATGGGACTGAGTTCAAAAACTATCAGATGGAGATCTTCTGCTTACAGAAAGGGATAGAACACCAGTACAGCGCTCCGTATACTCCGCAACAAAATGGAGTGGCTGAGAGGAAGAACAGAACGTTAATTGAAGGAGCCAGAACCATGCTGGCTGATTCGAAACTTCCTGTGGTGTTCTAGGCTGAAGCTGTTGCTACAGCCTGTTATATCCTTAATAGAGTGTTAACTGTTAAAAGATTGAATAAAACATGTTATGAACTTATGCATGGGAGAAAGCCCAACTTGAGTGGTCTCGAACCATTCGGGTCCCCGTGTTCGATATTAAAGACAAATTCTAAATTTGGTGAAATAGCCGACGAAGGTATTTTAGTCGGATATGTTGTTGGGACTCCCAACAGACGAGTCTTTAATACATCGACCAGCAAGGTTGAGGTGGTGTGTAACACTGATATCACAAGTTACAAATCACAAAAACCAAGCACGGGACCCACTGGGGTTTTCGACTATGATAGGCTTTTTAAATCTTTTAACATGCCTTACTTGGATTGTGCAGAAGTTGATGAGAGAATAGCTACGAAGATGCTTTACGATGAGGAAGACAATTTTGTGCAACGACCGCAGTACGATGAATGTCAGTCTTCCTCGTCAAATGCTGTCGATACCCCTGCTGCCTCTACAGAAGATGAATTCTTCAATCCGTTTCACTCTCAACAACAACAATCACCCATTGATGAGCTACCTTCGAACTTGGAAGACAACCTGCAAGTCAGTTCGGTTCCGACTACGAGAGTTCACAAAAATCACCCTTTGGAGAACGTGATAGGTGATCTGTCCGACGGTGTACAAACAAGACAAAGCTTGAATGAGCACACCTGTGTTTATACAAGCATTAAAGATACAGGCATAATTAACGAATGCTTGTACACCTGCTTCATCAGCCAGATTGAACCAAAGAACTATCAAATGGCTCTCAAGGACAGCTCGTGGGTCGAAGCCATGCAAGAATAGTTAGCCCAGTTCAAGAAGATGGAGGTTTGGAATTTGGTTGCAAAACCAAAAAATGTGCATGCGATTGGCACAAAATGGGTTTTTAAATGCAAGAGAGATGAAAAAGGGATAATTATCAGGAACAAGGCGAGGCTGGTTGTAAAAGGTTTTAATCAGCAAGAGGGGATCGACTACAATGAAGTGTTTGCTCCTGTGGCGAGATTGGAAGCGATTAGATTGTTTTTGGCATTTGCTGCACACAAGGAGATGAAGGTGTTCCAGTTAGACGTGAAGAGTGCGTTTCTTAACGGTAAAGTCGATGAGGTAGTGTACGTTGAGCAACCTCCGGGTTTTACTGACACAGACTTTTCTGATCACGTGTACAATCTAAGTAAAGCGCTATATGGGCTACATCAGGCCCCTCGTGCCTGGTACTCAACTTTATCCGATTACTTGCTTGAGAATGAATTTGAAAGGGGAAGGATAGATAGTACACTGTTCGTTAAGAGAAATGGAAGAGACTTTCTTCTGGTTCAAGTCTACGTGGACGACATCATCTTTGCTGCATCAAAAGTCGCCATGTGTCAGGAGTTTGAAGCCATCATGAAACAGAGGTTTGAAATGAGTGCTATAGGTGAACTAACTTTCTTTTTAGGATTGCAGGTTGATCAGAAGAAAGATGGGATGTTCATTCATCAGACTAAGTATGTCCAAGACGTTCTCAAATGCTTCAAGATGGAGGACAACACTCCATTTGATACTCCAGTTTGCGTCAACCATAAACTGGGTGCTGATATTCCGTGTAGATCGAGATATTCCGCACCATAACGTCTTACATAGGGATTCCGCACCTACGTAGAACGAGATATTCCGTGTAGATCCGGCTGGGAACCTACAATTGGTATCAGAGCTGTAAGGGTGATGAGCCGAGGACGAAGAAGCGTAATGATCGAGACGATGATCCCAATGCATCGAAAGGTGCAGGTGGAGAGTTGCCAAGAACTGAACAAGCTCTTGGGACTTCCACATCTCAGGGGGAGTCAACAAGTGCAGCGGGCGGTACAGGTGATGATGTGGTGGTCGTGGATGCTGAGGTGGATGATGATTTTATAGGTGATGATGATGTATTACCAGTTGAAGAGATAGAGAAGATTGGTGCAGAGATTGTTATTGATAATGATATTGAAGAGGGAGAGATTATAGAAGAGAATATTGAGCATGAGATTCCGGATGTTGATAAGGCAGATATCAGTAAAGATATGGGAAGTGATGAGTCGGAATGGGAAGAGCAGCCAAGATGGAAAGAAGGCTACGCTCAGTGGTTCGTAAAAACGAAGAAACCGGCGGTCCCTACTATGTTCAAGAAGAGTTACAACATTAGAGGTTATGCTGAATCGAGAAAGGGGATTATTTGCTGGATATATGATGAGCAGTTGAGGCTCTTTGTGATTAAAAGATATGATGGTGTTCAGTACTTCAAGAGGATGTTGAGATGGTTGAATACATTGCCAGAATGTGAAGTGAAGGACTTAGCCAGATTGGGGTTGATAAACAGAAGTGATAATAACATGGCTAGAGTCATTGGAAAGATTGTTTGGAAGGAAAGTATAAAAGAGAAGAAGTTCGAGCTGTTGAAACCACAAAAGGGAAAACTTATTGAAGACAAAGATAGAGGATTGAGAGCAGATGGCAAGCCTTGGATGATTATGAAGTATAAGCCGATCCGGTGTTTAAAAGAAGTGCCGATGAAACAAATGCCCAAGGATGTGCTCAAAGATCTGAAGTGGTGGTATGTTGATTGTGAAACAGCTGAGGCAGTAATGGAGGACGAAGATGAACAAGAGCTGCTGAGAGTGTATGATCCAATGCATCTAGTGAACTTGTCTCAAGCTGATCTGCAGGTGCTGAATGAGAAGAAGATATTTTATATTCCTGCTTGGAAAGACGAAGCGAAGAAATATCAAAGAGTTGTTTCGGTATGTGTACGAGAAGGAGTTCATGCTTGAAGATGAAAGATACAAGATTGTTGAAGATTACCCGACACGTGCTTGAAGTTAGAGATATGAAGCTACTGCCAAGGGGGAGTCTGTTGGTACATGATGTCAGTAGTTCAGTGTCTAGTATCTGTAATCGAGTTAGTTGGATTTGTGTTTTGGATGTAAGCGAAGTTCTCACAAGTTCGCTGATATAGGCGAACTTGTGGAACAAGCGAAGTTAGGAACAACTTCGCCTAAACATGCTAGGCGAAGTTGTCGTCTGATATAAGGACGAGGTTACGGCTAGGTTTGGTATTCATTCATAGTATTGATCGAGTTGTAACGAGTTGTCCAGTGTTTGTGATTGATATCACGTGTTTTCGGTTGCAATACAACGTGTCTTTGTTTATTGTAACGTGTGTTTGATCGTGTTAACTCGTATCGTCTTCTACGCTCGTAACGTCTTACGTAGGGATTCCGCACCTACGTAGAACGAGATATTCCGTGTAGATCCGGCTGTGAACCTACAATATGTTTTGTTTGGAGTAAAGTGTTAAAATCTTCCCTGAGGTTTGGTCAGTTTTTTGTGAGTTTTGTTCAAAAACCTATTTTTGTGTAATTGGGCCATCAAGGTTTCCCACTTTTTTCCAATTACGTCCAAATCGTTAACTCCGTCAGTTGGCTTTTTAACGTTAAAAGATGGGTATTTTTTGTCCTTTCTATATACTTATTAATTCATTCAATTATTGAATACCTTCGTGAACATGTTTATACTTATAGGGGGCAACCTGTAAGATATATTACAACCAATATTCATCAAAGATCTTTTTGGGAACCAGATCTGTCTGGTATCTCAATCAAATGAGTTTTGCAAATCGGGTTATTTCCCTAAATGGGATTTTTCATCATCACCATTCACTTATTCGATCTCTGATACCACATCCGCTATCACAATTAGATTGTGATTTCATGTCCCTAAGTTAACGGAGAAAATAAATGGGTCATTTAATAATTTGGACGTAATTGGTAAGAAGTGAGAAACTTCGATAGTCTCGTTTCAAAAATATAACTTTTTGAACAAAACTCGCAAAATTGACCAAAACTCAGAGACGCTTTTGTCACTTTACTCTTTTGTTTTATGCATATTGACGCACAATTTTTTAGTTCAAAGTAAACAAGGTGGTTAAATTTAAGGGAAAATACAAAAAATGTCCGTTTTAATCATGGTATCTCCAAAATGTCCATACATTTCCCATTGGTTCCATTGTGTCTAGCTAAAAATCAACCGGCTCGCTCTTTTTTTCTAACCTAATGATGGAGCAACACTTGTCAAGAATGTTTCCCTTCTTACCCTTCTAACAAAACTGTTCTAGGCGGCAAATGGCTTTTTCAAATCTAGGCGCCAAGTGGATTTATCTAGGTGACGAGTGGATTTTTCTAGACGCTAGGTGAATTTTTCTAGACATCGGGTGAATTCTTCTAGGTGCCTACTAGATTTTTCTAGGTGTCCAGTGGATTATTAAAATCTAGGCGCCTAGATTTATATTAATCTAGACGCCGCCTGGTTTGTTTTTTTTTAAATTGATTTTTTTATTGACGTAACTTTTTAATAAGATCATTCGAGAAACCGGGTTGTTTTACGGGTTTGAGACGACTACCTAGCGATACATACTGTGACTTCAAATACTTTGATAATTTGTGCCCCCTTTTTCCCCGCCACCTCTAGACAAGTCTATACATTTAATATATGAAGATAAAATTTTAAAATATAAATAAAAAAAAATTCAAAATTTAAAAACCATGCGGTGCCTAGAGTAATCTAGTAGTCGCTTTGATTTTAAAAATTCACTTGGTGCCTAAAAAATCCACCCAACACCTAGATTTAAAAGAAATCAAGCGCCACCTGAAACATTTTTGTTGGCCGCTTAAAAAACAAGGCGCCCACGTAAACGTTCTTGACAGGTTTCGCTTGATCATTGATTCAGAATAAAAAAGTAAAGGCGACCATGTTTGTTGTTAGGCATGCTGTGCTAAAGACGAAATTAGGAAAAATTGTTAAGCATGTGTCGAGAATCAACACGTATTCATTCATTTTGCTTTTGATACATTTGGGTCCCTTACGACCCGAAGCTATTATGTTTCTTAAAAGTGTTCAACCGATCGTGCATAATAACTTATTGGCGCCAAAGAACTATAACTTTGTTTTCAGTAGAATTGAGTATACCATTCAAAAGAAGGTGACGGCCCAACGTTTTACCCGTTTACGCAACTCTCTATTATAATCGAATCTTTTTATCTAATATTGAAGTTTTAAATATAAAAAATATTTTTTAAAACCAAGTAACAGTACTACAAATAGTTGAAAGCAGAGTAAAGTTGGGCGCTTCTGTTTTACTTGAGACTCGGAGATTGAGGCGAGTGAAGTTAGGGTTTCTGAGGGTGGTTGCCACCTCTCTCCGCCGATGATTTCCATTATCATTCAACAACCCTCCATTACATATACATATATGTATGTGTGTGTACAGAGAGAGACAGAGAGTATGTATATATATATATATATATGGAAACAATATGTATCCATTGTTTTAGTCACAACTCCCAAACCATACAAACCTTCATTTCTACGAGGCTGTGATGATTAAACATGATCCGAGTCAATGTCAGGACAAGATTCGAGATTCTCCGCAGCTTGGCGTGGCAGATTCGGAGGACGGCGAGTGCGGGTTCTCGCCTCGCAACCTCTGTTGCAGCCATGGCGGTGTAATCCTCTTGTTCTGATTGTAAAACAGATCTGAGCCTCATTTTATTAAAAATTTGATTATTCGTTTTGAACGGTAAATTTCATTAAGAGACACCAATCTTTTCAACATAAATAATTAAACAATATAGAATTAAACGAACGACCTGTTTTTTATTCAAAGAAAGCCAAATGACTTTATATCTTTCGCGATCCTATGAACCGTGATGAATTTGTTATAAAAAAATTAGTTACTTATTTGTGTTCTTGAGATTTTATTTAGTAGTCTGGATATTCAGTTTAAGTAGGGGTTTCAAATGTTTATATAACCAATTGTCTTTTAATAGGTGGTTCTCAGTATACTTGCTTCCCCAATAATCGTATTTACATTCGGATTGAGCCTGACTGAGCTCGTTTGAATTCGGGTTTGAGCTTATAATGGTTGATCCAAGTTGGAACCGATTAGGTTATATGACCAGTTTAAATTTTAATTGTGTAGCCGTTATGGTCTTGAACTCATTTGGTCAGGTTCATTTTCCATTAGCAACTCTACCGATGAAAACAACTACATTTTAAAGAAACTTTAGAATTATGGCAGTCTTATGTATATATGGGTTTGCTGATGCCAATAATACAAGTGTGTTATAAATCTTTTGGCTTTTAAATGTGTGCTCTTGTGTGACATCCTTGCATATACTTTGTGCTCATGCCTCTTATTTGGTTTTTGTTTTATTGCATGGTTTTGTCTTTGGCTTGTATCCGGAGTTAATGATTGGGTCATTGGGAATTTGAGATGGCCTGAAGTTAAAAGGGTTATAGGCCTTAGGGGTGCAAATGAGCCAAGCTCGAGCTCAGCTCGTTTAACTTACACAGAGCTCGAGCTCGGTTTGTTTTGAGCTCTATTTTTAAAGCTCGAGCTCTGCTCGTGAGTAGTTGATTTTCAAGCTTGAGCTCAGCTCGTGAGTAGTTGATTTTCAGCTCGAGCTCGGCTCAGGCTTGACTCGTTTACTATTTATCAATTAATTTTTATATAATTATAATTATTTTTATAAATTTTTTTATATTATAATTTTATGTATAGAATAATATATATTATTTAGTTATTTTTTTTATTTTATATAACATTATATATATATATATGTATATATATATAGGGGAGGGTTATCATAAAAATAAATAATTTCCTAGGAAGACTAGGAATAAATCATAGCCATTGGATCATGTTAATCAATGGTTGAGATTTAAAATTATCAATAACCGACATAGTTTCCTAGAATTACTCTTTCATCATTATAACCGACATAGTTTCCTAGAATTGTTCTTTCACCATAATTTATAATGCCAAATTTCAAAAATGTGTTGGTTCTTACCATTCCTAGAAAACTCCTTATTCTTATTTAAACCTTTTTCTATATATATATATATAAATTTAAAATTGTTAAATATATATTTTAAAAAATTATATAAATGACAGGCTCGTTTAGGCTCGCGAGCTAGCTTGAGCTTGAATATCGGGCTCATTTATTAAACGAGCTCGGGCTTGGGCTCGACTAAGCTCGGGACTAAGCTCGGCTCGATCCACTACTACAAAACATACAGTTTAGAAGTGGTCTTATTTTGAAGCGGTTTATTTAGTGGGCTAATCTGGAAGATGATCGAGTTTAACCGCTTACAAAAAAAATTAAGGTTAAACAACCACAGGTGATGAAAACTGTTGAAACTGATGAAGAAAGGCAGGCCAAAGAAATAGATAAAGCTTTGAAGGTAATTAAAAACCGGTCTAAAAGGATTAAAAGTTTGGTTGATCGATTACATCGTCACGTTGGACGGGAATATGCTCCAGTTGGTTTGAAACGCCATAACATATTGGCTTGAGTATGAGGTGATGTTAAAAGTATTCGCAAAAGGGTGGCTTGATATCATTATCCTAAGTTGGTTTGAAACGTAAGTTTTTTTTGGGTACAGTTTACTGGTTTTATATATTATTGATTTTATTAGTCTTATAATGTTTATTTTTCTTTATTTGTGGTATTTCTGTGAGGAGTCTATTCGTTTAGGAAAGCCATGCGGTTTTCTAAGCGTACATTTAATCACTGCACGTTTGTGCCAACTTGAACCCGGAGACGTTAAAGCTCACATTATCAAGTCTTCATAAAGATAAAGAATATTTGCTTGCTCCCTCCCTATTTGGCCGAGTAATACATATTTTATTTTTTTGTCTTTTAATTAACTTTTATATAGTATATTACTACGTTTTTACCTAATTATTCTATAGCTTTCTGTTTTGTAGGTATCATTGGATATTGTTTATAATTTCCCCCAAACGTAAAGAAGTATTTATTTTAGACTCTTTAAAAGGCATAAAGGACCAAGAAATTTATCTTCTTACGAACATAATTCGAGAAGCTTTTGGGGAAATGTTTACATGGAAAATGGTTGAGGTATGCTTTCTATTTTTTGTATTTTTTAGTTTTTGTTAATTGGTTTCTAGTTAACTGTATATTTTTTTATATCCACATGGTCATGAAGCATATTTTCGAATTTGTTTATCATTATCAGAATCAATTCCCCAACAATGTAAGCATTTTCTGATCATTTATAATCATTTATTTATTACACTATATATTAGGTTTGTTTTGCGGTTTTCTTTAGTTCCCAAGTCAGGTTTGTTATTCCGGCTTGTGTTGGGTGTTCAAAAGTAATCATATAGTTAGCTAATAGCTAAAAGTTGCTGCTACCGACATCTAAATTTTGTTTATACTTTATGTGATATTTTGCTTATATGCGTTTGTTAGTTGTATGTACTAAGTATCTTTTATAACAGCATGTTAGGTTAACTTTGTTTACCAAGGGTATTCTAGTAAATTGGGATTAGTTACAATATATGTTATTGTTATTCGAGCCTGGGTTTGTTTGGGTCGGGTTCGGTTTTAGAACAAAACTTAAAATGAAGTCAAAATGTAAATATTATATTACTTGGTAATTTCTGCATTTTATCAACACTACATTCTTTAGCATAATTTGCAGTCAAAATGTGTTGTAGATAGTTTGCTTGGTTTTCGTTTATGGGTTAGTTTCGGATCGGGTTGTTTTCGTTTATGGGTTAGTTTCGGATCGGGTTGTTTTTTGTTAAGGTTTGTAATTACAGCATATTTTGGTAATTATAGCAGCTTTTAATTTGGAAATTTTGGGTGTTTTTTGTAATATATTAAAACTGTTTGTTAGAAGCGGTTGATATAAGAAAACCGCTTCAAAGACCGACCCGCTTCAAAACAACAGAAAATCAATAAACCGCTTCAAACAGGCAACAAAATCAATTAGAAGCGATGAGCTTAGAAGCAGTTAAAAACCGCTTCAAACATGAGTATTCACTTCTAATCTGCATGTTCTGTAGTAGTATATCGAGCTTTTTAACGAGCCGATCTCGAGTGGCTCGCGAGCAGCTCGGCTCTAGGCCTATATATTGTTGTTTTTCTGTTTCTGTTCCTGGTGATATAATTGCTAATCTTGTTACCTCATGTTGATTTCGTTCCTAATGTTGCAATCATTTAGGTGCAAAGTTATGATTATGCTCGTCAGTTGTTTTCATTCTTGATGTTGTTCATTATGTCTAGTTGCTGTTCTACTGTTTTTCGGGTTCCTCTGAGCTTTGGGCTGCTGCTTTCCTTTCTTTTGACAGTTTATGTGGATAAATATTGGTTGTTTGTTTTCAACCCTGATTTGATCCCGGAAGTTGTTATTATACAAACAAATTGTTATGTTTGAATCCGCTCTGATTCTCGTGCCATATTTCTTAAATTTCATAATGAGACAATCTCGGATTATTTTCTAATTTCTGGTGCGGTTAAGTTTGTTGTTGCTACTATTATCTATTGCGGTCATAATGCCGCGGTCCTGTTATTTTTCTTGCTCTTGGTTCTGCTAGTTGCTTGATGACTACTGATGACGCTCCACAAAGTATTGCTGCGGGTTCTGAATCGGTCAGCTGATAGCTGGCTGAGTACTTTTATGATTATTGATGCTGATGATAGCTTGGTAAATTTTGTTTTCATGTTTATATATTTAAGTTTACTTGTAATGAGCCTTGCATGACTAATGTTTACAAGATTTTGCTGCCAATTCTCCATGATATTCTAAGTAGTCAACTAACTTCTTACATCTATATCTATATCTATACTTTATATAATATAAAAAACATAGGCAAATTAAGACACCTAATTTTTAAGTAATTTACAAGTTTTAATGCCTAAGATACACCTTATATAACATGTAAGATATGGATAAACATGTCAATTAGAAAATATGTCATGAAATAGTTACAACATTGCCCTTCAACTTTAAAATTCCTTTTAATTTTAATTGTAAATAACTTCCCACCAACGATTTTTCAACGGCTATAACTTTTCACACGTTAATATTTTTTTATAAAAAATTGCAACATAAAAATGAGCATTTTATTGTCTTTAATTTGGGTAAGGTATTGCTATAATTTTTCAAATAAAAAAAGTTAACATATTACGTATGGATGTTCACAATTCGGTTTTAACGGTTTCTAAGTTATACTGTGAGCCAAATCGTTAGTTTGATTTTTTGTTCTTGAGAACCGAAACTTAACTGTTGAAACTTTAAACTGAATTGTTACTAATGGTTTGGTTTCACGCATTGAGCTTCAATGATACGTTTACCGTCTGGTCCGGTTTTATATGCCATATTTTTTGTATAAACCATAAACCAAAACTGTTTGTTACGGTTTGAACATTCGGAATCCGACTGACCAAAAGTGATGGCTTGTTCAAACGTTTTCAAGGTTTCAAATGAACCTTGAACATCCATATTGTTACATGATTACTATGATTTTTGTTTCCCGCTTGACGTGAGGTCGAAGACTCACTTAAAAATAAACCGATTATAACTAATTAGATAGTGATAAGCGGGTATCGAACACAGGGAGTTTGTGGAAATTCTAAGTAGCTATGTAATTTATCTATATTAACTAAGTGTAAAAAGTAAATTCATTGATTTGGTTGTTTGGTTTGTTTTAACAATAAAAACTAAAAACAATTTAACAGGTTTAAAATCAATATGAGAATATGCCTTCCCTCGGTTATAGGTTTCTACGAATGTCAAAGTTAATGTTTAAACTGAGATGAACAATAGATAAAGTTCGTGTTTATGTAAACGATTGCGATAATTAAAGATCAGGTACTTGGATTAGATAACGCAAGGTAATCATTCAAAAACCAATTAGTTTATCCAACCCCGAATCCCTTCTGATTAATCTCGATTGCTTAAAACACCAAGAACTAACAGTTTAGAACACGAACTCAATAAACTAACAATCTATCAATCAATGCATTAACACCATAATAATGAAATCAGTAAGATCAAACTATTATCTCAAAAATTGCATAAACATTCAACCAAATATTCATAATAAAACCTTACAATCCGAGGGAAAACACAAAGGGATTTAGCCGAGCATGATTCGGTTCATCATTCCTTCAATTATAGTAGTCATACAGATTGAAAACAAGTGTTTTATAGTGACACAACTCACAATTGATCAATGGCACCCCAAAAATCGCCTCTAGGTCGTCCACAATGAAAAGATAATGATAATCCTCCTAAAAGCCGTCCAAAATACGAGTTAATATGGCAGTTACAAAAATCTGCGACGCGTCCATCGTAAGCTACGGTGGCCACCGTAGCTTACGGTGGCTTCCAAAGTGCCTATGGAGGGTACAAACTGGCATACGGTGTGCTATTTCTTCAAATTTCACCGTAGCTTACAGTGGCTACCGTAAGCTACGATGGCTTTTAACAAGACATCCTTGTTTTCGTCATAACTTCCTCGTTTCAAGTCCGTTTTCTTCACCGTTTTCGCCCATATTCTCGTAATTTCATCATCTAACATCTCTTACCTGCAGTTATACGAGTAAACGTCGTCATCTAATTCCACAAGATAAACCGATTAAATGCATGATTATTAACGGTCTTAAATCAGTTAAGGTTTGTCTAATGGACCACCCGTCACTGCTACATCGCATGGGCATTTGTCTACTATAATGATATATATAGCCTAACGTGAACACAACTCCATCCCCAGTGACGGAATTTGAACACGTATATTTGGGGATTGGGGTGGTTGGGGGGGGGTTCTTAAAAATAAAAATTAAGTTCTTAGACAAAAAAACAACCTACTATTTTACATAATAAATACCATAAATTAAAAAACAAATAACAAGTTCTTACATTTGTTTATTACAACAAAATGAGTATATCTATACATACGATGCACATTTTTAATAGTAACTTTAAAATTACATTTAGTAAAGTCAAATAGATTATAAAAATGGTTAACATAATAAACATCAACAATAATTTAAAAGAAAAAAAACATTTAAAGAAAAAAGTAGAACACTAGAACCTATTATGAAAAATAGAAGTATATCCTTTTTTCTTGGAAATTACTAAACGACATCCACCACCATCGAAGGCAATCAGGCATCATGACAGACCTTTGTTGAAGAAAAAAAATTCAAAATTATGCTATTTCTAAGCCAAAAAACGGGAGGGGAGGGGAGGGGAGGGGAGGGGGGGGGGGGGACCCTTGCCCGCCCCTAAGAAGATCTGCCCTTGTCCATCCCCATCGACCATCGTATTTTAATAGCTTAACATCTCCAATGACCGTGTGCATATTCATTTTAACCAGAACTAAAGTGCCTACACATTCCTATGCCCGAAACATGTTTTAATCGGGTTGTTTGGGTCTAGCGGCTTGAAAGACAAAGTCACCTAAACACTTGACACAATTAGATTCATCCAATCTCTTGAATCACCTAAACACTTTCCCACCACTAATTCCATTGGAAACCCATCACTGAAGGTCCAACTTCTGGATTGCGCACGACATGATGCAAAGAACGAGACTTGAACTGCTAACATCCCCTTATAAACACTTCTATAAAAATCTTCTCCGCTTACATCCCACGCCATATTAGATGACTTTCACATTACGTTAACACAAAAATATTTTAATACTATAGATAAAAATCAAAAGACGTTGTCATAAGGAAGGTTTTAAAATACTTTATTTGAGTTATTAGACAATGTGTAGTGGGAGTCATACCCACCCAAAACGCTCACAAAGCGTCGCGGACCCCTTCCTCTCTGCGCGAACCCTAGGGCGCCTAGAGTGGAATTTTGGTGGGGGCACCTTTCACACAACGTCGACTGTCAAACTAGCCTTTTGACAACGACTAGCTTAGTTTTTCCTAGATAATCATCAAAAACCCCTACAAAAATTCTCACACTTTTATAAAAACCCTCTACAAATCCTACAAAACTCTACAACAATCCTCACAATTTTATATAAAATTTTCTGATCAAAACACCAACAAAATAGATTATCCCTCTTCATCCGAGATAATCAACTGATATTTGGAGAATAACGAGCACACGACCGATGACGAGGCAGATGAGGCGATTACGAGTGCAATTACGCTCGTGTCAAACTATATGCAATCTCTTCATTCTTCTCCTCACCCGGTCTTTAGAAGAGATTATATCGATCGAGATCGTTTGGGCACGAATGATCGTTTGATGAAAGATTACTTTAATGACCCGCCGAGATATAAGAACTCACAGGTTTTTAGACGTCGCTTTTGATGTTTAAGAGTTTATATTTGTGCATTGCTGAAGATTTGGAGCACGAGTTTGATTACCTTAACTCCTTAAGCAAAAATGGGATGCACGAGAGTTGTTAGGATTCACGCCTATCAAGAAGTATACTTCAGCGTTACGCGTGCTCACCTACAAAAACACGATCGACACCAATGACGAGTACTTAAAACTTGTGAAAAAAACAACACGAGACACCTTGGAGTATTTTTGCCACGGTATATTATTAACTTTTCAAAAAAAATTCTACTTGCATTTATTTGAAAAAAAATTAATTAATTAATTTATATACGCATAATACAACTATACGGTGCATGTTATCTGAGAAGACCCACTTGTAACGTCCTACAACAAATTTACTCAGTACATGTAAGGGGACATGGTTTACCCAGCATGATCGGGAGTATAGATTTTATGCATCGGAAGTGGTCTAGCTGTCCAACTGCATGACGATGTCAATACACACGTGGTGCCAACGATCAGTCTTCAAACAATTTCTCCACACGACCTTTGGGTTTGGTTGGCCTACTTTGGCAGCCATGGCTCGAATAACGAGCTAAACTTTTTGTAGGCATCTTTGTTGTAGAGGATTGCATCTTCGCTACCATACAAGTCGCATTGTTTTGGGCTAACGGTAACTACTACCTACATTGATACTATTTGCGAGATGGGATATATTCGGTATATTCGATTATCGCAAAAAGGTTTAAAGACCTAATCGATGGAAATAGATAATATTTTAGGAAAGTACAAGAGTTCTTTTTGAAAGAACATCAAGAGGTTTTTTTGGGGTTCTTCGCCAACATTAGTATTTGTGAGAAATCCATGTCGTTTACGGACGTTGTAAAAAATGAGATATGCTATGTATACGTGTATCATATTGCATAATATGATTATAGAAGACGATGAGAGGGCAATATGTCAACATTATATATCGGTGGATGTTCAACAACAAACTCAAGCAACTATGGGGAGAGAGTGCAAAATGCTTATGATCTGCGTCCAAGTGAGATACATAATTCGTGTATTGCAGATTTGGTCCAACATGCTTGGTCAATTTAGCCAATTCGAGACGAAGGTGAAAACGTAACAAGCGGTGATGACGAAGAAGGAGACGAGGAAAGTGAATATGAGTTTGCAGGAGAGGACGAAGAAGTTGAAGAAGGAGACGAAGAAAGCGAAGATGAGTTTGGATGGGACGACAAAGATGAGTTTGAATGGGAAGACGAAGACGATTAATTTAATGTAAATTTTAGCTATTTGATGAAATGTTATTTGTATTATTTTTAAGAAAAAAATAATAGTGAGGTAATGATTAAAAGGAGCTTCATCCACTACATCATATTGATCATTTTTTTGTTGAAAGCCCTATGGTGACGTGTCGTCACATGGCGCAAAATACTGACCATAGCATATAGGGGCACCATCCACTACACATGATCTAAGAGCATCTACAACAACAAACCTTCGCAAACCACCACATAAGCGTCACATCATATTCCAAACTTTTCTCAAATGCCCACACTTTTTCTACAATAACAAACCTTTACAAACCCCATTAAAAAAATATTATAATTGTATATATTGTATATTTGTATATATGCATGAGAGAGAGATAGAGAGGGTGGCCTCACCTCCAAAACTTGTTCCACAAAAGGGGAAGTTTACCATCCCAAGTCCAATCCTTTGTCACATCATCCCGATGTCGGGCTGCGTAGCCTATTTAGCCCGTAACCTATAATTATGTGAGTGAATTTTGTAAATTATATGATATGGTTATGAGTGAGTGTGAGTATAAGAGAGAGAAAATGTTATATGGAAAATTAAATAGGGTTTCTACTATTCGCAATGTATAAATTCTAACATTATTTTTAAAGTAGTTGTGAGTGAAGGAGAGAGAAAATGTCACACCCAGCCAAAACAAAAACACCAGCGCGTGACTCATGTATACCATAAGCATATGATTATCGCCAACATACATGTATTATGATACCAACAGTTTTAAAAGCATTTACAAACCATTAATTTTCAAATAAAATTAGCTGAAGTCAAAAGGGAGATTTCTTGTATATGACCTTAAACTTCGATAAGGTCATACAAGCGAAATCCCTCCAAAAAGGTATCCTAATTGTGCATTGAGATCCCGTCTTCATGATTCCTTGTGAGCATTGTTAATTCCCTACAAAACATACGTTTAAAAAGTCAACACAATGGTTGGTGAGTTCACATGTTTTGAGACTCGATATGAGATCATGTTATATATAAAACATTGAATCAGTTATGTAAGGCTCCGTTACCGGTGCCATACTATGGACGTTGGATTTACTCATAAACATAGTTCTAAATATCAGAGTTAATTAAAACATTACACGGAATATAAAACTTCAACCAATATATTACATATCCATCATTTCTTGTCTTAACAAACGTTCATAGTTATTTAAAATCAAACATAGTCTTTAAAACATCATAACATTTCCTTGAGATGCCAGTGTCTTCAATTCCATGCCATGTGTCTTCATCAAGCGAGCTGCCTCATTCTACTCACCTGCGTGCATACTAAAAGTCAGCTACGCTGAGTGAGTTCTAGTTAATCAGGTAACATACATTACATCCATATACATACACATGTATCCGATGACACATACTTTCGTCTTTTTTTACATACATATTTACATACTTACGTACATACTTTCATTCTTACATATACCCTTAAAGAGCATTCTGCCCTATAGCATTCGCCGATATTATTAGGGTCGGTTCCCTGCATTCGCCGATAGTATTAGGGTCGGTTCCCTGCATTCACCGATACTATTAGGGTCGGTTCCCTTCATTCGCCGATACTATTAGGGTCGGTTCCCTTCATTCGCCGATACTATTAGGGTCGGTTCCCTTCATTCGCCGATACTATTAGGGTCGGTTCCCTAAATTCGTACTGCTATATCGTACCTGTCCCTTACATACGTTCCTTGACAATACGTGCGATCTCCGAAGAGCGTTCACGTACCATTAACATATCGTACATACATTATTCATACATCATATGCATTCATACATACATCATTCATACATCATACATATCAATCATACCTTTAACTACCACTTGACGGCACATGCAATATCCAAAGGTCGTTCACACACCGTCAAGCAATCATCATACATAAATCATACAAGGCATACACTTACCACTTAAAGTAAGTGTATTAACTATCACATCGAGTATGCACACAGCCCCGAAAACATAACAAGAGAGTGGGGCTAGAAACTCACCTCAAGGCGGTTGCGTTCACCGTTTACGGTTATCCCCTTCTTAGCTGTGCATGACTAACTTTATAATAATTATACGTATCAATAAACTATCACTACATATATCGTCTTTCTAGTTTAATTATTACCCTCAACGAACGAGGGTCCGGGGGCAGCGCCCCTAGCAGTGGGGTTCTAGGGCGGCAGCCCCTAGCAGGGTCCAAGGGGCAGAGCCCCTGGCTGGGGTTAAGCTGGCAGGTCAGCTTGAAAAAATATTATTTTCATTAACTGTCTAAACACATTTTCCATTAGGATTTTAAATTGTCTTCTAATTCGCTAACCCATTTCTTATAACTAATTAAGCCTAATTCGTTATCTTTTGTGATCTGGTTCGTTAACTGATCAGCATCTAATTCGTCATCTGAATCTGACTTGATTCGTTAACCAGTTCGCTATCCTAGTTCTTTAGCCCAATTCGCTATCTGACGTAGTGAACTGGATGAGCTAATTCGTTATCTCCTTTAGCGAACTGACTATCACGAATCAGAAGCTAGTTTGTTATCTCCTACTTAGCGAATCACCTCTAGTTCGTTAACTTCCCGTTAGCGAACTAGGGTTAGGTCAGAGAATGTCAGGAACATTCTCTGACATTCCCTTTTCCTCGTACACATTTCCGGCGCCGCCGCCGGAAAACCGCGAATTCGCCGGAAAAACGAGTTTTAACTCGTTTTTCATCGTTTTTCGTCTTGTTCGGTCCAGATCTGAGCTAGGGTGACCCCTAAGCTCATCTTAGGTTCGGTTAATACCTGATTCCACCCGGATCTCGTGACTTAAACGGTTTAACGGTGTCGGCTCGTCGTTTCGTGACTATATCTAGCGGGTCTAAGCTCGAACAATAACATACTATCATTACCTAGGGTCGGTGCTCGGTTTCCTTCTTGGTTTCGGTTTAGAGAGAGGAAGAACTAGAGATAAAGCTTAAGTGTGTGCTTTTGATGGTGTATGGAATATGTGAAATGAAGGATTAAGTGGTGATTATGGTTTATATATTTATGGGTCATGGGCTTAATCCCATGGTCTTTCCTTCAACCCAAGTCCATAATTCATATTCATTTAACCAACACAAGCCCAACTCATATTCTATTATCTAAACCGATGATGACCCACTATTAAATTGACGAAATTTATTTTATTATAATAGCAAAAAGTAGGATGTTACAAGTCTTCCCTCCTTAAAGAGTTTTCGTCCCCGAAACCTAACTATTACATAAACAAATTCGGGTAAAACTTGCGCATCTCATCCTCAGCTTCCCAAGTAGCATCTGAACCTTTGCGATGCTTCCATATCACTTTCACTAAAGGTATAACCTTGTGACGAAGTTGCTTCTCCTTGCGGTCGACTATCTCGATTGGTTGCTCAATGTAGTTCAGTTGTTCATCAACCTCAATGTCCATTAATGGCACGTGCGACGTGTCATCAGCCAGACACTTTCTCAGATGAGAAACATGGAAGGTTGAGTGAATTCCTTCTAACTCTTCTAGCAAATCTAACTTGTAAGCCACTTCACCTACTCGATCTAAAATATTGAACGGTCCATTGTACCTCGGACTCAACTTTCCCCTCTTCCTAAAACGAATAATTCCTTTCCAAGGCGAGACCTTGAGCATCACATTGTCACCAACGCTAAAATCAATCGGTCGTCGCCACTTATCAGCATATGACTTCTGTCTGTCCTGAGCAGCTTTCATTCTCACTTTGATCTAATCGAACTTTGAAGAGGTTTCTTGCACAACCTCTAGGCTTCCTATCTCCTTCTGACCAATCTCTCCCCAACATACTGGAGTTCTACAACGTCTTCCATACAACATCTCGAACGGTGGCATACCAATACTTGAATGGTAGCTGTTGTTATAAGAGAACTCCGCTAGATGCAGATGGTCATCCCAACTTCCACCAAAGTCTAAAACACAAGCACGTAGCATATCCTCAAGGGTTTGGATCGTCCTTTCAGACTGTCCATCTGTTTGAGGATGATACGCCGTACTAATGTTCAATCTCGTTCCCATAGCTTCATGGAACTTCTTCCAAAATTTCGAAGTAAACCGTGTATCTCTATCGGACACGATTGATAACGGTACTCCATGCGCTGACACAACCTCCTTTATGAACAAGCTTGCTAACGTTTCTGACGAGATAGCCCCCCGTATAGGCAGTAAGTGAGCACTCTTGGTCAAACGGTCCACAACCACCCAGATGGTATCATGATGCTTAGCTGTACGGGGTAGCTTAGTTATGAAATCCATGGTGATGTGTTCCCATTTCCATTCTGGTATCTCCAAAGGTTGCATCTTTCCATAAGGCTTCTGGTGCTCTGCCTTGACTTGTAAACAAGTTAAGCACTTACTGACATAATCTATCACGTCATTCTTCATTCCTGGCCACAATAGTCTCTCTTCAAATCCTGGTACATCTTCGTAGTTCCTGGATGAATCGAATATCTTGACTTATGAACTTCATCTAAGATTCGGCCTCTGAGATCTCCATGGCGTGGAATCCACATACGGTCAAACCTAATCTTAACACCATGCGTGTTATCCATCAACTCGTCTTGCTGACCGAAAATTCTTTCTTTCTTCACTAGTCCTTCATCTACCAGCACCTCTGCTTGCACCTTGACGATTTCTTCAAATAGACTTGAGTTCATAATCAACTTGTATGACTTTACTGTTGCAATGACTTCCTCATTCTTACGTCTTAGCACATCAGCGACCATGTTAGCTTTACCAGGGTAGTACTTGATATCACAGTCGTAATCCTTTATCAACTCCAACCATCTTCGCTGTCTCATGTTCAATTCTTTCTGCTCGAAGAAGTACTTTAAACTCTTATGATCTGTGTAAATGGTACACTTAGTACCATACAGATAATGTCTCCATATCATGAGAGCATGCACTACTGCTGCTAGCTCTAAATCATGCGTCAGATAAGTGCTCTCATGGACTTTCAACTGTCTAGACGCGTAAGCTATCACCTTTCCTCGTTGCATCAACACGCAACCTAATCCACGATGCGAAGCATCAGTACAAACAACCAAATCCTCATCACCATCGGGTAAAGCAAGAATTGGAGCTTGCGTGAGTCTCTTCTTTAACTCCTGAAAAGCCTCTTCTTGAAACTTACCCTAACTGAATACTATCGACTTTCGGGTCATACCGGTCAACGGTGCGACTATCTTGGAGAAACCCTCGATGAATCTCCTATAGTAGCCAGCTAACCCTAAGAAGCTTCGTATATCAGTCGGATTCTGTGGAGTCTTCCAATTCGTTATCGCCTCAATCTTAGTTGGGTCCACGGTGATCCCTTCCGGATTAATCACATGACCTAAGAATTTCACTTCTCGCAACCAAAACGCGCACTTCGAAAACTTGGCATACAACTTCTCTTTCTTCAGAGTCTCCAATACTTCTCTCAGATGTTCGGCATGATCAGACTCGCTTTTTGAATAAATCAGTATATCATCGATGAAGACGATAACTGATTTATCTAACATCGGCCGACACACCCTATTCATCATGTCCATAAATGCTGCGGGAGCATTCGTCAGACCGAATGACATCACGAGGAACTCGGAGTGTCCATACCGCGTCTGAAACGCTGTTTTAGGGATGTCTGCCTCCTTCACCTTCAGCTGATGATAGCCTGATCTGAGATCTATTCATGAGAACCAACTTGAACCTTGCAGTTGATCAAACAGATCGTCAATCCTTGGCAAAGGATATCTATTCTTTACCGTAAGCTTGTTCAACTCGCGATAGTCTATGCACATCCTCATACTTCCATCCTTCATCTTCACGAACAACACTGGCGCGCCCCAAGGGGATACACTTGGCCTTATGAAACCTTTGTCGAGGAGTTCTTGCAGTTGGGACATCAATTCTTTCATCTCAAACGGCGCTAGACGGTAAGGTGCTTTCGCGACGGGCTGGCCCCTGGTATTAAATCTATCTGGAATTCTAACTCTCGCTCCGGTGGCAACCCCGGAAGATCCTCAAGGAATACTTCTGGGTAGTCGCACACGATAGGAACATCTTTCATTTCTTTCGTCTCGGCCGTAGCGTTGAAAACATACGCCAGGTAGGCACCGCACCCTCGCCTTAATAACCCTTCGGCTTTTATCATCGAAATGATGTTAAACCCTGAACTTTCTTTATCAACCGTCACCGCACTACCATCTAAAGACCTTAGCTTTATTATTCTACTCTTACATACTATCTGAGCTTCGTATTCAGATAACCAATCCATTCCCAAGACTACATCGAACCCTCCCAAGGTCATAACATACAAAGTAACAGGGAACTCATGCCCCTCTAACTCTATCTTACAATCCTTAACCATTTTCATTATTTTCACCGAGGTGTCACTAGCGGTTTCTACTGTGAAGGTTTCAGACACTCGGTAACTTTTCATTTTAGCTAGTTTACTAAACGTAGTAGCTACAAACTTCTATTCGCACCCGAATCAAATAATACTGAAGCAGAAATACCGTTTACTAAGAACGTACCTGTCACAACATCAGGAATCTGCCTAGCTTGTTCCTGGGTCAGCATGTAGGCTCTAGTTCTCGGCATCTCTTGATCAACATCTTTCTTCTCACACCCTCCAGCTTCACCACTCGTACAAGCCCTCGCCAAGTGGCCTGTCTGTCCGCACTTATAACACGCGGGCTTCGCATAGCACTCTTGAGCAAAGTGCCCCATCTTACCACATTTGTAGCAGGCATTTGACCCTGATCTACACTCCCCACCATGGGACTTCCCACACTTGCGGCACACCTCAGACCCAGTGCCCCATTTGCACTCTCCAGCGTGCATCTTTCCGCACGTCCTACACGACCTCTTCTCCCACACCTTCTGCTTTTTATATTTAGAGTTCCACAACTGAGTACCGGGCCGTTTAGCAGGAACCCACTTCTTCTCCTTCTTCTCTTCCATAGCCACCTCATCTGTCAAGTCCTCATACACCGTTTCTACGAGCCCCACCGTAGAATTAAAAGTACCTGGTCTACCAGCCTTGACCAAGACGCGAACATTCTGGGGCAGTCCCCTAAGGTAACATTTGATCCGCTTGGCCTCGGTGTCCACCATATCTGGCACCAACCTTGACAGACGATTGAACTCAGTGAGATACTCGCGGTGTGTCATCTTACCCGCCTTCAGACTCATGAACTTCATCTCGACCTTCTCTACCTCTGTATCAGCACAGAATTGTTTCATCACTAACTCCTTCAGATCGTCCCACCTCAAGGCCTTGATCTCTTCTCGACTTTTCCTTTGCTCAACAGACTCCCACCAGTACATCGCCTCCTCACCGAATGATTGGGTAGCATACCCCACAGCTTGATCGGGACGGCATTCGCTAATTCGGATAATCTTGTCCATCGCGGTTATCCATTGGAGAGTAGCGATTGCGTCTTCCAAGCCAGTTAGCTTCGGTGGATCGCAGCCTTTGAAAGACTTATAGTTGCACCCACCTCGGCCTCTTTTCCTATCGTCGACTTTCACCGACTTAACCACACTTGATTCCTCTGCCTCCTCCTCGTCATCCTTCTTACTTCTTTCCCCAGACTTTCCAGCAGGTTTCTCGGGATTCATGTTTTTCATAGCAGTTGCTATCGCTTGAGCAATAGCAGCGTGAACAGCAGGATCCAGTTGAACCCTATCGTTATTGCTCGGGTTTCCTACAACGGCACTCCCTTCTCCCTCAGCATTGGTAACTGGTGCTACCGACGGCTCTCTGACAACGCGTGGCCTACCACGGCGTCCCGTGCGTCCTTTCTTTCCAGTAACTTTCTTAGCTCCAGCCATCGTATTCTATAAGGAAACACAAACGTCATCACTTAAGGAACCATTTAGTACAAGGATAGTAAGACTTACAGGTAATAACAGTGGCCAGCTGTGATTAGCTGCTCACGTTACTTTCCGTGTCCTATACACTTCCTCTTATGAGTCTATTTGTGCTAATTCTACTTCTAACAGTTAGACAATCAAACAGTTCCTATCATTACATACTCCTATCCCTAGCCATTAAGCTAGCATTCATACATTCTTTATTTAGCAATTACGCAAACATCCATTCATCATTCTACTTTACATGCGAATTTAATCACATACTTTACCTTTACTTGGCTTGCTTGAGTGACACATGTCATTCTCGTACTGGCATCTTCTTTATTTTCTTATTTTAATCCCATTCTTTGTTCGAGTCTAAGCATGTAGGATGCTTAAATCTCTCTAACTTTGCTCTGATACCAACTTGTAAGGCCCCGTTACCGGTGCCCTACTTTGGACGTTGGATTTACTCATAAACATAGTTCTAAATATCAGAGTTAATTAAAGCATTACGCGGAATATAAAACTTCAACCAATATATTACATATCCATCATTTATTGTCTTAACAAACGTTCATAGTTATTTAAAATCAAACATAGTCTTTAAAACATCATAACATTTCCTTGAGATGCTAGTGTCTTCAATTCCATGCCATGTGTCTTCATCAAATGAGCTGCCTCATTCTACTCACCTGCGTGCATACTAAAATTCAGCTACGCTGAGTGAGTTCTAGTTAATCAGGTAACATACATTACATCCATATACATATACATGTATCCGATGACACATACTTTCGTCTTTTCTTACATACTTATTTACATACGTACGTACATACTTTCATTCTTACATATACCCTTAAAGAGCATTCTGCCCTATAGCATTCGCCGATATTATTAGGGTCGGTTCCCTGCATTCGCCGATATTATTAGGGTCGGTTCCCTACATTCGCCGATACTATTAGGGTCGGTTACCTTCATTCGCCGATACTATTAGGGTCGGTTCCCTAAATTCGTACTGCTATATCATACCTGTCCTTTACATACGTTCCTTGACAATACATGCGATCTCCGAAGAGCGTTCACGTACCATTAACATATCGTACATACATTATTCATACATACATCATTCATACATCATACATATCAATCATACCTTTAACTACCACTTGACGGTACATGCAATATCCAAAGGTCGTTCACACACCGTCAAGAAATCATCATACATAAATCATACAAGGCATACACTTACCACTTAAAGTAAGTGTATTAACTATCACATCGAGTATGCACACAGCCCCGAAAACATAACAAGGAAGTGGGGCTAGAAACTCACCTAAAGGCGGTTGCGTTCACCATTTACGGTTATCCCCTTCTTAGCTGTACACGACTAACTTTATAATAATTATACGTATCAATAAACTATCACTACACATATCGTCTTTCTAGTTTAATTATTACCCTTAACGAACGGGGGTCCGGGGGCAGCGCCCCTAGCAGCGGGGTTCTAGGGGCGGCAGCCCCTAGCAGGGTCCAAGGGGCAGAGCCCCTGGCTGGGGTTAAGCTGGCAGGTCAGCTTGAAAAAATATTATTTTCATTAACTGTCTTAACACATTTTCCATTAGGATTTTAAATTTTCTTCTAATTTGCTAACCCATTTCTTATAACTAATTAAGCCTAATTCGTTAGCCAATTCGTTATCTTTTGTGATCTGATTCGTTAACTGATCAACATCTAATTCGTCATCTGAATCTGACTTGATTCGTTAACCAGTTCGCTATCCTAGTTCTTTAGCCCAATTCGCTATCTGACGTAGTGAACTGGATGAGCTAATTCGTTATCTCCTTTAGCGAACTGACTATCACGAATCAGAAGCTAGTTCGTTATCTCCTACTTAGCGAATCACCTCTAGTTCGTTAACTTCCCGTTAGCGAACTAGGGTTAGGTCATAGAATGTCAGGAACATTCTCTGACATTCCCTTTTCCTCGTACACATTTCCGGCGCCGCTGCCGGAAAACCGCGAATTCGCCGGAAAAAACGAGTTTTAACTCGTTTTTTCACCGTTTTTCGTCTCGTTCGATCCAGATCTGAGCTAGGGTGACCCCTAAGCTCATCTTAGGTTCGGTTAATACCCGATTCCACCCGGATCTCATGACTTAAACGGTTTAACGGTGTCGGCTCGTCGTTTCGTGACTATATCTAGCGGGTCTAAGCTCGAACAATAACATACTATCATTACCTCGGGTCGGTGCTCGGTTTCCTTCTTAGTGTCGGTTTAGAGAGAGGAAGAACTAGAGAGAAAGCTTAAGTGTGTGTTTTTGATGGTGTATGGAATATGTGAAATGAAGGATTAAGTGGTGATTATGGTTTATACATGTATGGGTCATGGTCTTAAGCCCATGGTCTTTCCTTCAACCCAAGTCCATAATTCATATTCATTAAACCAACACAAGCCCAACTCATATTCTATTATCTAAACCGATAACGACCCACTATTAAATTGACGAAATTTATTTTATTATAATAGCCAAAAGTAGGATGTTACAAGTTCACAAATATGTATACGATAATCTGTTGAAACAGATACGATGATCCTCCGTAGACTAGCTAAATCTACGAATTAATATGGCGAACCCTAAACATATAACCAAACCATGACTTATATCCTTTTAACCTGTTTAAATCTCACAAATGGAATATACGCATATTGGTTCAATATCAGAGGTTAGCGCGACTAACCTAAGATAAGGGGAATGTCAACCCCAATAGTACTATTCGTATATTCTTGTGGCTAACTTCGTTAGTTGATGGTTATAGTATGCAATTAAGGGGCTTTTAGCATTAAATAGTCCAACTCATGTTCGCATAAGGATTGGTGTTTTGTTTCTAATTATCATATATAAAAGAAACTGTGTATGTTCTCCTCAAGTGATAAAACAGTAAAATGGTAAAGGGGTCGTGAAACTCACCTCGTGAGTTCGGTGGTCGATTCGCTAGCAAATTCATATTAAACCCGGTTCCGCTGCCTTCAAACGCCTTAGTTTGGGATTAAGGTCTAGATAGAGATTAGAGGATCTTGAGCTTGTTTCTCCATGTGAAGCCCGTTTATCTTATCAGAAAGGGTCTCCTACACCATATTGGTCTTAGAGATAGAGACTTTAGAGAGAGAAAATGTGGCACACATTGATGGGGGTTCGCGGCGGTGGTCTGCGGTGGAATGAGGCAGTTGTCGTGGTGGCGGTGATGGTTGCTGGAGCCTGTCACACCCCAACCTAAGGCGGAAATTTCGGGGCGTGAGCTGATTGCTAATAACTCTCAAGGTACTATTATGCAATAATTAAAAGTGACATATCTATTAAATTTAATTAATTTTTTCAAATAAATCAAATATAAAGTACATAATTCATACAAACAAGATAATTCAAAATCTAAGTTATACTAAGTCTTGATTTAGTCTTGAATACGTTTCTTCTAACATAAGCAATCCTAAATTCTTCACCAAATCTTGCAACTAGCTAGTTCAAATGATAACCTGCATATTCGTATAAAATATAAATAATTTTGTCAACACAAGGTTGAGTGAGTAAAAATCCAGTTAATTGGGATACAATATAATATTTAAAAGAAAACGCATACTGTTCCCGTGAGATAACAATTAAGCCATAGCAGGTACACAATTCAAACAAATGATAAAGAATAGGCTAAACCGTTGCCATGCGAATGGGGCATTGATTACCAAAAATGAGTTGTCGGTGAAACCATTGTCATGCGATTGGACGCCGACCAATACGACAGTCGTATGATCATACTATTATGATAGACCTCTCTAAATGCGGTAATATAAATCAAGTAAGCAAATAGAAAGTTAGTCATAAACTGATATACACACAAGGATTAACAGTTGCAATTGAATACTATATATTATGCAAATATTTAAGTTACGCATATGTCCCTCAAAAGATTTAAAATGAGTAAAATAGGGGAGTGAAATACTCAACTTAGCAATAAGCGATGGAAATAAATGTAGTAAGAAACGGTAGCAACAAGTGTCATGTTTGACGAGATGAATCAACCGAAAACCCTAAGTAAGAGTAATGACGAAAATATAACTACAGATTAATGACGGAATTCATAGAGCTTTAGAGATTGAACGGGCATGTAGAAGTTATAATAATTTATTTAAAGTTTTATTTTATAAAAGTTATTATATGATAAAAATAAATCCTTTTCTTTAAGAATATTATTTTTATTTAAAGTTGTATTAAATAATATTAAATATTTGTTTATAAAAATACATTTGTATTATTATTAATAAAGATTTCTTTTAAATTAATATTGTAAATAATAAATAATAAATAATATTTTAATTTATACAAAATATAATCTATTTATAAAACACTTGAACTTATATCTATATTTTAATATGTTAATTAACAATAAATTTTTAAATGCGTATCTTAGATTAAAACCGTTTTTAAACATTAAATCATTTATCAATTTTAATAATCTATTACACACACACACACACACACATATATGGCTTTTAACCAAGGTTTGAAAAAGTGATCGGTTAATATGTCGGTTTTATAAAAATATTGATTATTATGATTTTATAATATTTATAATATAATTTATATAGTTAGATATAATATATAATAGCGTAAACAAATAATTACCAAAAATAAGGACAAAAAGGGGCTGGGGTGGGGTTCGAACACGCGCCCCCAGCCGTCCTCGTGATTTAACCCATATGCACCAGCCAACTAGGCTGGTGTCTAACTCGTGTTATAACCAGATACGAAAATATATAACAAGAAGACATAACTACCCAGTTCCTAATCAAACCCTAGCAAGATCAATCGTTTAATCCCATGTATAATGGTTTAATTAATCAAAGGGTTAATCAAATAGAGACAATGAAAAAACACAACCATATAACATATTACCTATTATGAGGCTGAATTGATGCTTAAACGTATCGAGTTATGGCTGGCTTAACGAAGATCGAAAACACAGCTCAAACAAAGATGATAATTTAATTGAATACATGGGTTAGGACGGCGAGGGTTTGAGGATATTATCTGTATGTTTAATTGAATTATGGTGTTTGTTATAATATAAATTGATTGACGGGATATGCCAGCCTGTATAATGAGTAATAAGAATCAAGATTAATCGATGTTACATAATTAGATGTGTCGGTGTACTGATTATAGCAAGATTAACAAGTCCATTGATTTGATTTCCAAGTATACGACGTGAATTAAGGTGCAAGCTAAGAAATTTGGGTATACGGGTTCGTGAATTGGGTCACAGGCATGGGTTTGGATAATGGGTAAATGGGTTATCGAGTTTGAATGTTAAATATCCAGAAATTGCACTTTGGTCCTTATAGTTTACGGGTGGCAATAATAATGGTAATAGTTTAGTTTTAGGGTAAAATTTGTAATATCTTGAAAGTCATATATATTTATATATATATATATATATATATATATATATATATATATTAAATAAGTACAATAAACAAATAATAATAAAAAAATAAATACTCGATAGACACGATATTTTATTGATAAAATTTCCCGAACTTCGAAACGGGTCGGGTAAAAAATATTAATTTGAAAAATCCGAGTTGTTACAGTATGCCCTACTTTTGGGAATTTCGTCCAGAAATTAAAAAATACTATAAAAAACCAATAAATATTAAGGGAAGGAAAATTTTAAATATAATTTAAAATTAATCATAATACAGAACTTTGAATAGTTGAAGCAATGCTCCAAATGAAAATCCGATAAAGACACTTATATATAGGATGTACCAGCGACGTATCCACCATGTCCTTATCAATTTCACATTTGTACCGTTATCTCAACTACTTTCGATTCTATATTATGACACACAATTGTTCGTATTATGATTTTCATGCGAGGACTTGGGTAATTACGTGTCGACCTGTAATTGCTTAGGTCATCGGATGGACCACATAACTCTTCCCATTATGTGGGTTACAAAACATTTTGAAAAACATGATTTTGAGAAACAAAAGTTTTGAGAATTTTAACTATAAAACTAGGAAATCACCATTTCAAAAGTTGCGGTGGATTTAAATAAAACAAAGAAATTTCTATGATATCATTTAACGTAAAAGTATAAGTCTTTAAAAGGGATAACTCATTAATATCTGAGGTTAATAACATGGGTTGTGATGAATGAGGATAAGAAAATAAGATAGAGGTAGGCTTTAATAAACAATCTACTTAAATAAAAGAAACTTTATTCATGAGGTAAAACATGCAAATGATAAGGTTCAAATTGAAATAATCCAAGGCCATAAAGAGGCGTTACAATACATAATTGAGTAAAAGAAAAAAATAACTTAAGATAGAATGAGAAAATCGACGAAAGTCTTTAGAGTCCTTGAATAACTTAACTGATGTAACTTGAACCACCATGAGGAGTTGCATTCATAGGAGTTGGAGCAGTCGAGGTAGATTGACTTGGAATGGCTGAAATGGGCTGAACTTGCATAGCAGGGGCTTTAGTAGAGTATGTTTGGTACGCTTGAGCTTGCGGGTGCGGGGTTTGGTAGAGTTGGGTTAGGTATGGTTGACCTTGATTAATGGGAGGAGCTTGAAGGACATGGGGTTGAAGTGCAGCCATAGCTTGAGCTTGATGAGCATGGATAAGCTGAAGGCACGCGTTGCAGAAATGATTTGGGTCTCCATAATGGTAATAAGCACGGGTATTAGGAACACCGGGTTGAGCATGTGGGGCGGCTTGTTCATTAGGCGGGACACGACAAGTGTTAGAAAGGTGGCTATAATGATTGCATTGGGTGCATAGTCGACAAGGGGATTAAGTAGAGTGATGATGGTTACACATGGAACATAGAGAATGAGGTCAGGAGTAGGCTCTTTTGTTCGGGGCATTTTGGTTTTGGTTAGGAGGAGGTTGGTTATTGGGTTGGTTAATGACATAGTTTTGATGGTTAGCTTTACGCTTATTGTTGTAGTGAATATTGTTATTTGAAGTAGGTTTGGGTTCGGCTTTAGCATCAGGGGATGAGTCGGTTTCGGTCTTGTCGGGATTAGGCTTGGAATCCTTTCGGGATAAGGTCCCATCCCTAACATGATTGTCGATGAGGGAAGCAGCTAGGTCCATAGCCTCACCGATGGTTAAGGGGTCACGACTCACCACATCATCACGGAAAATGTATGGTAAACCGCGGATGTAATTCTGAATGTCGCGGTTATCGCGGGTTACAAGGTGAGGTATGATATGGCTAAGTTCACGGAAACGGTTGGAATAGGTGGAGTTATCCCCACCGATTGCTTGAGATCCCAAAACTCAGCTTCAAGCCTTAGCAGTTCATGTTCGGCGAAAAACTCTTTCTTCATAGCCTCTTTGAGATTCTCCCAAGGCATGGCTACAACCATATCGGCTCCTTGGTCGGCTTTCAAGGCATTCCACCATGTGATAGCTCGGTCCTCGAAAACGCTCGAGGCGAACTTAGTCCGTTTAGCGTCGGGACATTCATAGTGGATGAACACATTCTCCATCTTCTTGAACCATTGCAGCAGTTTGGTGGCATTTTTCTCACCACGAAATGAAGTAGGTTTGGTACTCAAAACGTTATGAAAGTCATAATTTTTGGTGCAGCCGAAGTAGCAAATCCATTAGACTTGAGGCTCTGGCTTTGGGTTATGATTGTGTTTATAGTAGTAACAAACTCTTTCGTGACTCTAGCAGCCAAGCGGTGGTCGTGAGAACCAGATGAACGTTGATGACGACGACAATTTCTTAGTGAAGACATTCTATGAGGGATAAAGGTAAAAGATTGTAAGATAAGTGTAAGGCCCCGTTGCCAGTGCCTCACGTTGGACGTTGGATTTACTCATAAACACAGTTCTACAAATCAGAGTTAATTAAAACTTTGCGTGGATTATAAAACTTTCATTTAACATTCATAACATTTCATAAACTTGTCTTAATCAAACATTCTTGTCTTTCAATTTAAACATCAATTCATAAAAACAACTTGAGTCTTCAGATGCCAGCCTCTTATTCTTCGGCCATGTGTCCCGCTCAAGTTAGCTGTCTCAATCTACTTACCTGCGTGCATACTAAAAGTCAGCTACGCTGAGTGAGTTCTATTTAATCATACAACATACAATTGATTCCCATACTTGCACAAATGCCCGAAGGTGTGTACACCATTCATAATTAACCTGTTCACATTACTCTCTTACATATGTTCATACATTCATTCTTCATACATTATTTTCCTTCATAGCACATACATAACTATCCATACAACTTAAAGAGCCTTCCACCCTATAACCTCACATATATTGTAAGGGTCTGGTCCCTAACATCACATATATTGTAAAGGTCTGGTCCTTACCCTCACAAATATTATTAGGGTCTGGTCCCTATCCTCACATATATTATTAGGGTCTGGTCCCTTTATTCCGTGCAACCATACCATACCTTTCTATACATACTTTTCTTATCAATACGCGTAATATCCGAAGATCGTTTACGTTCTATCAAGCATTCATCCATAATATAAACATACATACTTTTCTTAACAATACGTGCAATATCCGAAGATCATTCACGTACTATCAAGCATTCATTCATAATATAAACATACATACTTTCCTTAAAAATACGTGCAATATCCAAAGATCGTTCACGCACTATCAAGCGTTCGTTCATAATATAAACATACATACTATCACATTCATTATCAAGACATACACTTACCATTTTAGGGTAAGTGTATTAACATTCACATTGAGTATGCACACGGCTCCGAAAAAACCTAACAAGGAAATGGAGCTAGAAACTCACCTAGATTCGGTTACGTTCCCCGTTAATCGTTATTCCTCTCTTAAACTGGGCTCGGCTAACTGTACATTAATCACATGTATCAATACTTGCCCTAATCACATTCCGTGGGTCTCATCAAATATGTCTAAGTCTGGTCTATTCTGATGACTTTAAATGATAGTGTATTCATAAGTATGGCCTTGCATTAGAATACAATATACTTAGAGTATAGTTTTACCTTCAAACACCCATGTATTCAAATAATTTGTATTTGAATGTAATGCATTCTTTTCTGTTCAATTAGAATACAATATTGTATGCAGTTTTAGTGTATTCGAATACGTGATGTAATTGGACCATTTGTGGTATTCAAGTGTATGCATGTATTCGAATGCATACTTTGTATGTGAATCCTTGAATGTATTCGAATGGGTCCTTACAAGCGAATACATTATTTATCGGGTACATAATGTATGTGAGTCATGCATGTAATCGATTTAGTTTATGTATTCGAGTCACTTGTAATCGATTTTGTGTTTGCAATCGAATGTATTGCATGCGAATATATCATATGTAAGTGAGTGTACACATTGTACTCGAACGCATGAATGTTGTATGCGAGCTAGCCCATACTTGTAATCGAACATACACTTTGTAATTGAGTCATACATTGTAATCGAATCACTCATGTAATCGAGTCTCCATGTATTCGAATATGTTCCTTGTAATCGAATGACATAATGTATGCGAGTATATGATTATATTCGGATAAGGACGTGCAATCGAATCAAGCATTGTATTCGGATGACCCATTGTAATCGAATTCACATATTGTATTCGAGTTTATACCGTGTAATCGAATCCGTCAATATATTCTATTGTATGTATTGTATTCGAACATCAAGATTGTATTCGAGTATGGCGATTGTATTCGAACCTGCCGTAGTATTCGAATTCTTACAATGTAATCGGACCATGCATTGTATTCGAATGAAGCATGTAATCGAATGATCCGCATGTAATCGAAAAGCTGAAGCTGCTTGGTCCTTTTTATCTCTATTAATATTACATTTCATGACCTTAACACCCTGTTATGGTTCGGCATCAACCCACAAACGTTCCTTTTTCCATTTTCGGCCGAGACTTAACCCGTTTATCCATAAAGTTTGGGCCTTTATGGGTTTAAACCGTTCTTGGGCTAGATCTAAGGTTTATTCATGATCCGTATACATACATGAGCTCGTTAATTCCATAATAACTATCAAGTTTACATTTTTATGGTTCGTTTAGACCCGATCTACTCTAGAGCTAAGTTTCATGACAAATCTTTCACAAAAACATAACCTTTAAAGATAAAGGACGTACCTTTACTTGTTTTTAGGCTACGGGTTAGCTTGGTTATGGACTATAATCTTGTATCTTGCTTGAATATCCAAGGGTTATGAGAATCTAGGCTCGGTTTTGGTCTTGGACCCTCCTTCTAGCTGTGGTCGTATATAGGGAGATGTTATGTGTGTGTTTTAGTGTGTGTAGAGAATAAGAAAGGTAGAAATGAGGGTTTTAGGGTTTTAGGTAGGTTTAAGGGGATATTTATACCCTCTAAAGCCCATGGACCTAAGGCCCATCCCATCCCTTATTCAATCTTTCCCACCCAAGTCCATACTCTTTGTTTTGTTTAATATCTTAATTAAATATTAACACACCTTAACAAATATAATTCCTTTTATTTATTAATATAAATTTTAGGATGTTACAATAAGGGGTACAATGCGTAAATACTTATGAGGTGACGCAGTCAATACGATTAATGCATGATAACTAGATGAGGAGATGATGCAAGGTTAAAAGTTAAAATTTATTTGATTAAGTTAACTTAACAAACAACTAACGAAACAAAGTTTGTGTGTTGGCCTCCCATGAGCTTTCCATGGCAGTTTGAATGACCCAACGAACTAATGAATAAAAACAACTAAGTTGGACTGCCCATGAGCGTTACATTGCATTTTAATTGTACCAACTATTTGACGAATAATCAATACAATAGAGTTGGACGTCCCATGAGCATTCCATGGCATTTAACTGTACCAACTAAATAACGAACTAACAAAACACAAATGTGGGTAGTTGTAGTATCCCGTGAATCACCACATATGATTACTCCAACAAAAGCACAAAAACAAAGAGAGAAATGGATAGTAGGAGTGCCCATGGGTTCCATGGATTTTTCACCCAACTAACCATTTAAAATAACAAAACACAATAATCGAAAAAAAATGAATTTAGCCAAGAATCACCATGAATTCGGTTTAAAACAAATTGCATCCACTAATGCGCTTACGGTTGACAACCTAGGGTGTCGGTCATAAGGCAGTTGTGTCCCGCTTTGGCCTACAAGATCGAGTACTATGGTCAGGTTATCCTCCAGGTAAGGAATAACGTCTTACCTTGGGTTCTCAGAACCAGTTTGCCAAGGCCCGACTCACAGTTCTCTCCCTCTTCCAGTTACTACGTGACTTGTCACACAATATAGCCCTAAGGTTAAATTGTAAAAACAACACTAGGGAATTCTTAAGAAATTTTCCAAAATTAAAAAGCAATCTGCTTGATTTAAAATATTTAAGAAAAAAAATCTTTGAGGTTGAGGCATAGCCTCAGAGTTGTGTGTGTGTGCATGACAATATAATAAATAACAATAATTAAATAATTATCTAAGAAAGTTGTAAACAAATAATTTGAACACATAAGGCAATCAGATAAGCACGTATGGGGCTCCTAAGATTGTTGTTACTAAGGTGTAACATCCTATGTTTTTAATAATAAATAAAGGAAAATTATGTTGTGAAACGTGTGTTAATATTTTATTAAGATGGAATAAGAGATGAGATGGTTAGGTTCGTGGGCTTAAGAGAGTATAAATACTCCCTTAAACCTCCCTAAAACCCTAAATCCCTCATTCTTATCTTCCTTATTCTCTACACACTCAAAACACACACATACACAACCATACATACGACCGCAAGTTAAGGAAGAGATCCAAGACCAAAAACCAAGATAAAGATTGATAGATCTTGGATATTTAAGCAAGATACAAGATTTAAGTTCATAACCAAGCTAACCGTGATCTAACGAACACATAAAGGCATGTTCTTTATCTTAAAAATTACATTTTTGTGAATGGTTTGCCATGAAACTTAACCCTAGAGTAGATCGGGTCTAGTTTCATCACACAGTTGCAAACTTGATGTTTAAAATGGATTTAACGAACTTATGGATGTATATGGCTCATAAGGAAACCCTAGATCTATCCTTGAACGTCGTTGACCATAAAGGTCAAAGCTTTATGGTCACACGGGTCAAGTTTTGGCTGAAAACGGTTAAGGAAACATTCAAGGGTTGATACCGAGCCATAATAAGGTGTCAAATTCGTGAAATACAATGTTAATAGTGGTAAACGGACCCAAACGGATCAGCCCATTCGATTACATAGTGCAGCTCATTCGCTTACAATCTTATGGACGATTACAATGGAGTAGTTGATTACAACAGGATACTCGAATACACTTGTTGTATTCGGTTACAAGTTTAACCCGAATACACTCATATATTCGCTTACAATGGCAAACTCGATTACATGTCTTATGGTCGATTACATTGTACAGCCACTCGATTACAAACAAAGGACTTGATTACTTGTTGAACTCGATTACACAGTGCCTATTCGATTACATGAGAATACTCGCTTACAATACCTATAATCGATTACAAACCTTAAACTCGAATACAAGTTACATTCGGGTGCAATGAGACACTCGCATACATGTAAGACTCAATTACACTCACTTAGTTCGAATACAAGTTGGTTATTCGATAACTCATTGAACTCGCATACACCAAGGGTCACTCGAATACATAACCCTACTCAAATACAATATATGGCTTGCATGCAAAGGTGGTAATCAATTACATAACCTAGTTTGAACACTTATAGAAACCCACATACATGCACATATATATTCGAATGCATGCTTAACCCGATTACAATGAAAGGGTTCGAATACCTATGGATGATCGATTACATGGGCCATTAGAATACACGGACCTATGCAAATAATCCATATATTCGCATACAATGTAGGGCTCGATTACAAGGAAAGGATTGTGTGCATGGTATGGTGAATGCTTGAATGATCTTTGAAACCCTTATGATATGAATACAAGATTATACTCTAATTGAACAGAAAAGAAAGAAAGCAAGAAACATTAAAGTAACTGAAACCCTATATTCGAATACATTAGGGTTGAGAGTAAAATATTCGAAGTAAATTGTAATCTAAAACAAGACCATTAGATTAGACCAGACTTAGCAATTTTTGCTGAAATATGGACAAGTATTGATACATGTAATTAATGTACAGTCAGTCGAGCTCAGTTAAGGAAAGGATTAACGATAAACGGAGAACGTAACAGAATCCAGGTGATTTTCTAGCCCCATTCCTTTTTATGTTTTCGGGGCTGTGTGCATACTCGATGTGATTAGTTAATACACTTCCTTAAGTGGTAAGTGTATGCCTTATATGATTTATGTATGAATGAATACTTGATGATGCATGAACGATCTTCGGATATTGCATATGCCGTCAAGGGATAGTTTAAAGATATGCTTGATATATATATATGATGTATAAATGATGTATGTACGTATGGAAGTTATAATTATGAATGTATAGAAAGGTATGAGAGGTATAGTTAGACAGGGAACGGACCCTATGAATATCCGCGAAAGTAGGGAACGGACCCTAATAATATCCGCGAATGTAGGGAACGGACCCTAACAATATCCGTGAATGTAGGGAACATACCCTAATAATATATGTGAAGGTTATAAGACGAGGTATATGTATATATGTATGTATAAAGGAAAGAATGAAAGTATGATTGTATGAATGTATGAAGAAAGGCAAAGAACTATGTATGTATATGTAAATTCGGGTGCGTATATAAGTAAGTATATGGATGTATTGTATGTTATATAATTAACTAGAACTCACTCAGCGTAGCTGACTTTTAGTATGCACGCAGGTGAGTAGAATGAGACAGCTAGCTTGAGCGGGACACATGGCGGAAGAATAAGAGGCTGGCATATGGAGACTCAAGTTGTTTTATGAATTGATGTTTAAATTGAAAGACAAGAATGTTTGATTAAGACAAGTTTATGAAATGTTATGAATGTTTAATGAAAGTTTTATATTCCACGTAAAGTTTTAATTAACTCTGATTTGTAGAAACTATGTTTATGAGTAAACCCAACGTCCAAAGTAGGGTACCGGTAACGGGGCCTTACATAAGGCACCACTAACGACCTATCTTAAACCTTAAGCATTGATACCAATCTGTCACACCCCAACCTAAGGCGGAAATGCCGGGGCGTAAACTGATTGCTCACAGCTCTCAAGGTACTATCATGCAATAATTAAAAGTAACAATATCTATTAAATTTAATTAATTTTTTCAAATAAATCAAATACAAAGTACATAATTCATATAAACAAGATAATTCAAAATCTAAGTTATACTAAGTAATGGTTAAGTCTTGAATACGTTTCATCTAACATAAGCAATACTAAATTCTTCACCAAATCTTGCATCTAGTTCAAATGATAACCTGTATATGCGTATAAAATAGAAATAATTTTTTCAACACAAGGTTGAGTGAGTAAAACACCAGTTAATTGAGATACAATATAATATTTAAAAGAAAACGCAAACTTTTCCTATGAGATAACAATTAAGCCATAGCATGTACACAATCAAACAAATAATAAAGAATGGGCTAAACCGTTGCCATGCGAATCAGGCATTGGTTACAAAAAATAAGTTGTCGGTGAAACCATTGTCATGCGATTGGACGCCGGCCACTACGACAGTCGTATGATCATACTATTATGTTGGACCTCTCTGAATGCAGTAAAATAAAGCAAGTAAGCAAATAGCAAGTTAGGCATAAACTAATATACACACAAGGATTAACAGTTGAAATTGAATACTATATAATATGCAAATATTTAAATTACGCATATGTCCCCAAAAGATTTAAAATAAGTAAAATAGGGGAGTGAAATACTCACCTTAGCAGTAAGCGAGGGAAATAAATGCGATAAGAAATGGTAGCAACAAGCGTCACGCTTGACGAGATGAATCAACGGAAAGCCCTAAGTTAGAGTAATGACGGAAATATAACTACAGATTAATGAGAGGATTCATAGAGCTTTAGAGATTGAACGGGTATGTAGAAGTCATAATAGTTTATTTAAAGTTTTATCTTATAAAAGTTATTATATGATAAAAATAAATCGTTTTCTTTAAGAATATTATTTTTATTAAAAGTTGTATTAAATAATATTAAATATTTTTTTTATAAAAATGCATTAGTATTATTATTAATAAAGATTTATTTTAAATTAATATTGTAAATAATAAATAATAAATAATCATAATATTTATATAAGATATAATATTCTTATAAAAAAGTCTAAGTTATATCTTTATTTTAATATGTTAATTAACAATAAATTTTTAAATACATATCTTTGATTAAAACCCTTTTAAAACATTAAATCCTTTATCAAGTTTAATAATCTAATATACATATATATATATATATATATATATATATATATATATATATATATATATATATATATGGTTTTTAACCAAAGTTGGGAAAAGTGATCGGTTAATATGTTAGTTTATAAAAATATTGATTATCTATGATTTTATATAATTACAATATAATTTATATAGTTACATATAATATATAATAACTTAAACAAATAATTACCAAAAATAAGGACAAAAACGGTTGCTCTTGGATCGTTGATTAGAAAAGTGTAGAGAGTGTTAGGCTTAAGTGTGTGTTTTGATGGTGTAGGCTAAGGTGTAGAATGATGGAGATGGAAATGATTTAGGGTTTAAGGGATATTAATACTTGTTAAGCGCATGGATCTTAGGCACATCTTCATCTTAAATCCATGATTAATTTAATAAATTTTAGCCTACCATCCTTTTATCATCATTATTTTCCTACTAACTCAAATTAACTCTTTCAACGTAAATAATATTTAATATTATTCATATAAATTTTGGGGTGTTATAATAAATGACATCAAAGGTTTTTCTTCTTTTTACATCTTCATGGATTCATATTTTTACATTTTCATCTCTTCCCATTTAAAAAACATAATACATATTCACACAAATAATAGAATAATGCATAACACAACTCAGCTATCTAGAAACAAAATACAAATAAAAAGAAAAAAAAAACTGCAACTTAAACTAAAAGCAGACATGCATACATACAGTTGAATCTAATATAACATTTAAGGAGTACAAAGTCAAAACCATACTTTAGATTTTAACACTAATTAATGAAAAACACAAAATCAGAAGACCCAAAACCAAAACAAACACCTGAAATTTGTGATGTTGACATTACATATTGAATGCCCTTTTTGGGGTGGAAATTGTTTAGCAAGGGGTTTATAAGAAAGAAAAGTAGTCGTTGTCTACTTCTTCTTCTTCTTCCTCCTCCTCCTCCTCCTCCTCCTCCTCATCATCATCATCATCATCATCATCATCATCATCATCTTCTTCTTCTTCTTATTCTTATTCTTCTTCAAAACTTTATAAGTTCCATATCTCTCCCATTTGAATTGCCCGCCCATTTCATTGGGTTTGGGGGATGCCTTCCTATTTAATGATTCATCTTTTAGAAGGGAAGAAAAGAAGAAGAGAAGACCTTCTTCTTTTGTATGCTAGCTCAATTTCCAATAAAGGTGAACCATTTAAGAGGCAAAATCTTTAGCAATAGATAAATCAATTAGGCATATTGGGTTTGTAAGTAATAGGAGCGACATTACCTGTTAGGGTTTGTATGTACTCTATAAGTACGAATGGTGCTTCTTGTTTTTTTTTACATTTTTATCAAATACATTGAAATAAAGCTAATTTTTTCATGGAATACTCTATATATTACCAAGTTTTGAAATTATTTCAATTATGTTAATCATAAATGATTTTGTTCCAATCAGGTCATTAAAGTTTCTTTTTGGCCTAATCCTAGATATTTTACCTGGATAGCAGGTTATGTAGGTCTTTTTATTTCTAAATAGTTTGACATTGAAAAATATTTTTTAAAAATTGAAATAATTATTAAAAATTGAGAAAAATAAATTTTAAAATGCGAAAAATTGCAAAAAAAAAAGATCTGGAAAATTGCAAATATATATATATATATATATACACGAAAATTATTTATTTGCAATTTCTAATTTTTTTGCAATAATTTTTTTTTGTCAATTTTTACTAATTTTGTCAATTTTTAATAAAAATATATTTTTTAATGTCAAACTATTTAAAAATTCAAAAACACCTACATAATATGCTATTCAGGTAAAACATCTATGATTAGAAAATAAAGTAATTTTATGAAAGGCTCCGGTCCTAGTGCCCTGCTTTAGCATTGGATTTACTTATAAACACAATTCTAAATCTCATAGTGAATTATTATTTTACGCGGAGTAGATAAATGCCAACCATTCATTACATAAGTTTTAAAATTTAAACAATATAAAACATGTATTTAAGTTCAAACATTATAAATTAAGTCTTCAGATGTCAGCTTCTTTATTCTTCTGTCATGTGCCCCTCTTTAAGCCAGCCGTCTCATCCTACTCACATGTGTGCATACTAAAAGTCAGCTACGCTACCTAAATTCTAGTTAATCAGGCAACATACAAGGCGTTCCTATACTTATATACATACCCGAAGATATGTATATCTTACATACTTTACTTGTTCACCTTACTTTCATGCATACATTCATACGTTCATTCTTTCATATCTTCGTTAACTTACATGATACATGCATAACTATCGTTACATTTTAAAGAGCCTTCCGCCCTATAACCTCACAAATACTGTAAGGGTCTGGTCCCTAACATCACATATATTATGAGGGCCTGGTCCCGAACATCACAGATATTATAAGGGTTTAGTCGCTATCCTCACAAATATATGAGGGTCTGGTCCCTTCATTCCATAAGACAATACAACCATACTTTCATACATACCTTTCTTCATGTCGCTTTTCATCTTTCATATAATTAGATGCATTCTTTTAACATTTTCTATAACAATTCAAACATCATTCGTAAAACATTCATATAACATACACTTAGCACTTAAGGTAAGTGTATTATCTAATCACACTGAGTATGCACACAACCCCGAAAACATAACAAGGAAATGGGGCTAGAAACTCACCTGGATCAGGTTACGTTCGGAGCTAACGGTAATCACTTTCCTTAGTTGTGCACGCCTAACTGTTTAACACACACACACACACACACACATATATATGTTAATTATTCGTGCCACTAGCTAACAAAACTAACCAAGTTTGCAGCTTAGTTAACTAAACCTACTTGATAAGTTAGGCTCGTTTGTTTGGTTTAACAGATCTAACGGAGTTACCTTGATTAACGAATGTATTCTTTTCTTTCATTTATTAAGTATGTCCATCTTCATTTTAATATATATATATATATATATATATATATATATATATATATATATGTATATATATAATTCACGGACTAACTTGTCCTTAAAAATATAGCGAGACTTAACGAAGAGGATGAGGTTGGTTAGTTTGGTTTATTATGTTAGAATAACATTGGGTTACTTAGGGAATATGCTTAATCAGCTCATGGGCTTGCCTAGATTAGGCCCAACGAAACATAATAGCACCATGCCCAATCGACCCAAACCAGTCCAATCGAATCGAACCATCCAATCTAATCTTTTTTTCAAATGAATCTAATCTTTTTTTTTCAAACGAACCTAATCTTTTTTTTCAAACGAATCTAATATTTTTTTTCAAGCGAATCTAATCTTTTTTTCAAAAGAATCTAATCTATTTTTCAAACGAATCTAATCTGTTTTTTTTCAAACGAATCTAATATGTTTTTCAAACAAATCTAATCTTTTTTTTTCAAACGAATCTAATCTTTTTTTCTTATCTATATTCCTTTGATTATTATTATATCATTAAGATCTAACTCGTTTTTGGATAAAGT
>NW_027501036.1:0-64613 GCF_021521415.1 Bidens hawaiensis | reverse complement strand
TTATTTTAAATAAAATATCTGAGCCATCAGATCACCTCTAATGACTATGTCTCCAATTCTTCTATCAACATTGCCTGGCAGTTCTACTCTCTACAGATTTCCTGAAATGTAGGGAAAAAATACGTCAGCACACAGCCGGTGAATGACGCTGACTCAATAATACCATTGCATAAACAATAATATACCTTTGTGACATACTCATTAGGCACCCAACTCAATTGGGTTACAATTACCCTAAAGTACATGTATAATTAATCATAAACAAAATATCATTTCTCTGAACAATCATGTAGACTTCCAGAGGCATGTTTGATGATATGCATGGCCTCGGGGAACTCCGAGTCACCATGTATGTATGGATCCAGACACACGTATACTCTTAACCTGAGTATGCCCGTTTCTAATTATTGTAACACAAAGTTTTAAGGATTCGTAAATCCTATGTAAACAGTTCAGACTCTAAAAGAGTTGTAAAAGTTTGGGGGCGTATTCACCTTTTATAATTGTAATCAGTTTTTGACATTGATTCCTGTATATTGATCAGTTTATGTATTGACCCCTGTTTGTAAATCAGTTTCTGTACCGAATCCTGTTTCTGTTTTCAGCTTTCTGATTGATTTATTGTTATCTTGGACCTATAGTACGAGAATAACATTTGTATAAAATCTTGATCTACGATCTAGCTTCAGACCTTGTAGTCTGTTTTGTATAGATGTAACCTTGAAAATTTATTTGTTTGTACAAAACATGTGGACATTTAGTCTCTTTGTTTATTTATTAATTACATATCAGGTTTCTTCTTCAGGAAGAAACATTTATAACCAGGTTTCTTCTTCAAAAGAAACATTACTTTATCTATAACCCGTTGTGAATAAATAGTATGTTTTTTAATCATTAAGAAATACTATTTTTAACTATACCCTTTGTATATAAATGATTACGTTTCCTTAATCAAGATGAAAGTATAATTAACTATACCTTTGCTTATGAAAAGTTATATTATACTTAACAGTGATCAAGGTTCGGGCTATACCCCCAACTATTGTCTAAGCTATTATAATAATAATAAAATAATAACTAAATCAGAACCCCTACCTCGTACGGGTATTGGAGTTAGTTGGCTAAGACGTGATCGAGCAGGCACTTCTACTCTATAACGCGTACTACGGCTTAAACCGTCAGAACTTCGGAGCTTGGCACGTTTCACGAGACTGGCACGCTTCTCGAAGTTAAGTGTGTGAAATTGTGTGTTTTTTGGTGTAAGATTGGAATGTTGCCGAACACCCCTCTATTTATAGTTGAAATGTTTGCAACTTCGCGTATCGCGAAGATGCAAGCCATGTTGGTTCGCGACGCGCGAAGGTGCTCTAGGTTTGCTGAGTCATCAGTAGGGTTGCCACGTGCACACATGCAAAAGTGCAACTTCGCGTAGCGCGAAGGCCTGATCTACAACTTCGCGTCGCGCGAAGATGCTTCAAAGTCGGTTCAAGTCCTTTGTCTTTCGCGTAGCGTGAAGATGTTGAAGCCTGATCCTTCGCGACTCGCGAAGATGCAAAATTTCAGATTTTCATTTTTAGTCCTTGTACTATCCAAAAATACTAAAGCGGCCCTTATGCGGCTCGCGGCGATGCGAGCGTGCGAAGTGCTCCATCAAAACGCCACATTACGCCCATCGCCCGAGTCCGTGTCCGTGTCCAAGTCCGAGTCCGAGTCCGAGTCCGTGCGCGTGTGGTTAGCCACATTAAAACATTTCTATGAAAACTTGCTTCCTTATAAAGAGCTTTCATTTCAATGCTTGTTTCCATATGGGATGGAAATTCCATTCTTTATTTATAATCATGTGGAATACTTCCACTTTCTTTCATCTTTCCATGTGGGATGGAAATTTTTCTTATTTCCTTAAGATAAGATTCTTTCTTTTTCTAATCTTATTTTTCCCATTACTTGTCTTTGTAATTATTTTTAAATCCTTCAACTTTCAAAGTTGGCAACTTTAGTCCAAAATAAATATGGGTTTTTCCTAGATGCTACATCACCCTTAACTATTGTATATATAACAGGCTATGTGCCTCATTTGAAAGGGGCTAGGAAAAATACAAGCTAGAAAATTCAAAGGAATAATACATGCATGCATTAAGAGTTATTGGTGAAGAAAAGCTTTGAATACTCATATGTTGGGCCTATAGAGATGTGTTTCTCTACTTGATTCCTCTACATTTTTATTCTATTCTTTCCACAAGTTCTAACACTACAATTTACCCGATCTAACCTCGGGCGTGTGGACATCTTTGTTAGTACCAACTGCTTCAGCTGTTGTTCCCTAGGAGACAGACGCGCTGTCTTATGTAGAGGCGTGAAATCTGTTTTAATGGAACGTGTTGAACATGTGCCTTAGCCTCAACCGTCAAATTTAGTTTGTTTATTGTTGCAGCCAAGAGACTACTATAAGACTTTATTGTGGCAAAAGTTAGGCAATCTATCTTTTTGTAAGTTTTTGTCAAGAAGATTACAAGAAGATGTTGCTGAAGAATAAGTTGAAGACTTTATCATTGGAAGAGCTTGGTTGGAATCATTTAACATAATTATTATATTATTTCATTATTTATTTTAGTTTATATTGTGGTATGTGTGTACTACTTACTTTTTCATGTTAATAACGAGAGTATCGTTATTATTTGTATTATTTTAGTACAAAATGTGTCCCATATTCCTACAATGTTAAAACAGATTTCGCGTGAGATTGTTAAGACAATCTTAAACCTTTTTACTAAGGATATTGGGTTCACGGAAAATATTAAAATTATTTCGTGATTGTTGCGACAATCTTGTATATTTGTTTATGAAAATATACATGTAGTAATAATTTTTATGTATGGATTTTTAGAGATGTGGTACAATCTTAAATCCTATACCATGATACAAGGAGAATGGTTTATGATTCAATCATTCTATTTAAGACGATTTTTCAATCATTAATTTTTCTAACTTGTGTGTTAGACCGGGCTTATTGGTGTAAACCTATGTTCTTTATGAACATTAAATTCTCAAACGTGCATGTTAGTCCGAATGTATTTTATAAGCAATACATTTTATAAAATTTTCATTTCCTAACATGCATGTTATAAATTCTTACAAGTTTTAAATATTATGGTTTAAAACGTTTGTCCAATTGTCTCGTTTCTTAAACCGAGTGTGAGAAGTAGTTTATTTTATATAAACTAAAAAGCCTCATAATGATTTATGTAAATAATTTATTTCTTAATAAGCGTGTTAGATTTGGTTTATTTTATATGAACCAATAAGTTTTATAACGGTTTATGTAACCGTTTGTTTCTAACGAGTGTGCTATAAAATAGTGCACGGAGACATGCATTGGGTGCATTTTAGTGAAATACGAACATAGACTTCCATGTTTGGGTTGTAGTGAAATAGTACATATGAGACTTTCATGTGTGTTTATTAGGATTCCTCTCATTAAGTCACCAATAATCATAGTCTTAATTAAATGTTAAAGCCTTAACTAAGTGTTAATGAAAGTGTTAACTATTGTTAATGAAGTGACTATTGGGCTAATAACGTTTTATGAACTAAAGGTTCACACTATTCTATAGAAAAACAAATAGTTTAAAAAAGTTTTGTCTCAATGTTTAATTTTTCTAATAAGTGTATTAGAAAGAGTTATTTTATAATTTTAAACAACATTTCTCTAAATATTTTAATAGTCCAGTGTGCGTGTTAAATTCGATTTATTTTGTGAAACCAACAATTTAAAACCGTTTAAAAGAAACAAATTATTTTATAGAATAACTGATAAAATAAAAACTTGGTGTTGTTATGAACATAAGTTTTGTTAAAATTTACAGTGTGCATGTAGTTAACAACTTGTTGTTTTTTTGATTGTTTAAGTGTATAGTATTAAGATGGAACGAGGGTCTTATCCTTATGAGTGCATAGCTAACTATTGAGGGAGTACCTTAAGTCATGGCATAAAAGGATATCATTGCGATGATTTTGATCGAACAATGAAGGTGTTGAAGATAATAACACTTTGAGATTTGTTATCTAGATGTCGTCTTTTTATCTGTTTGAATTACTTTTAAAAAGTGTTTTACACTTTATTTTGTAGGTTCGATTGTATTGTTATTTTGTGTTCAATATTTTCGGATAACACATGCAATTATACAACGAAATAAATCAACATTGTAAAATAAAATGGATAATTTTAAATGGATAGTGAAAGAAGAATTTGCACAAGAAATAACTTGTGAGTTATTGCATTGAATAAGTCTAAGAAGAGACATCAAATGTATAACTACATTATGAGAGAGTCATGGGGAAGAACGTGGTAAGTGTATTAAAATGAAATACACAAGAATATTATATTTGAATCCTTCAAATTCACTAAGTGTGAATTTGTGACATCCGTGGCAAAACCGAGTACACCTTAGTACTTACAAATTCAAATAAGCGTTTAACCGCTTATTGCGTAACGAACAAACGAATAACCAAACGGGTCTGGTTATGGTCCGGATATCCCGGGGTGCCATCTATAAGTGATATACGTTTAATATAAGCTAAAATATTAGTAATATGGCCTTAGTTCAATAGCAAACAAGTTAAATGAAAACATGCTCGTTTAACTACCCGCTATAGGTTTAAACGCGAAAGATAGTTACAAACCAAGTATAGTATCATCCGTTAAGCCGAAAAAGACTTACCAAACACTTATTTGAAATGTTTTAAGCGATCCGTGAAAATATTTTCGATTTTTACAAACGTATAGTATGTTTTTATAATTTTACACAAAACTAGCCGAAAAACACTCGTTTTCGCTCCGTTTGTCTCACCCGATATATTTTTATCCTCAAAAACCGAACCCGAAATAAATTTGGACTCGGAATTTCACTTTCGGGCACGTAAATCGAGAAAAGTGGGCCAAATGAGCCCAAAAGGGGACCCAACGAGCCCAGCCCGCCAAAGAAGACTTTTACCCCTTTTTAGTTCTTTCACATATAAACTAGATCCAAGATATTTTCAACATTATTTTCTTGAAAACTCTGGACACAAGTTCTGCTCCAGCCAAAAACCTTCAAACCCTAAGGTAAGGAGCTTAAATAAGTAGCTTTTGTACTTGTTTAAACTTGTTTAATACCATAAAAACATGTCTTGGTTACTAAAAATCATTCCTAACCATGTAAAAATCCTAAAAATGGTCCATAAACATGTTTTGATCATACACATGGTAAGGAACCTGTTTTGATAGTTTTTTTGGTCATAAACACGGATTAAAGGGTTGAAACGGCGTTTTTACGGTTCAAAAGTTCGTTTTTGTGCACTAGCCGAAACCCTAAGTTAAGGGCTTTTATGTTAATGAAAAATTGCTTGGTTTGTGATATAGGACCTGTACCTATCTTACATAGGAGCACAAGAGCTTGAAAAGTTGATTAGAAAGGCGGAAACGAACCAAAACCGCTAAGGTAATGCCGAAACACTTGCTTACGAGCTGTTTAGGTTAAGGTTGTGATGTGCATATTTTTAGGCCTTGAAATTTTTCAGGAACATCAGGGACCATGTCAATAAGTCCCTGTTTAAATTTGGTAATTTTTCGACCATCCAAGAATATTTGGCGAATTTATTACCGAATTGGGACAATTATTTAAGAAAAATAGCTAAAATACTTCAAAAATTATGAAATTTTTCTGGGAACTCAGATTTGATGTATTTTGATCACATATGAATTTTGGGATCATTTGGATAAGTCTAAAGGTATTTTGTGTATATGCATTCGTGTGAATTTTTATAGCCGAATTTGGGTCGAAAAGAATATCGCACGAGCTTTTTACATTCTAGAATTGATACAGGTTGTTTTGGGACATGATTTGAGCATTCAGAAATTTTTGTGGAAATTTTGGAAATTGTTTGGGGTAAACGGACGATTTTCAGGCGAAATATAACTGACAAAATGAATTTTTATAAATTAATAAATCAGTAAATAATTCCAGAAATATTTTTATAAAAATTTAAATATTTTAATTGATAAGTGGTTAAATTTTCATAATTTAATAATTAACGGTTAATTAATTATGCTAATTTAAAGATTAAACAAATTCAGTTTTTATAAAAACCGGCAAGTTCGCGACTAGCGAACCTGCGGGAATATCAAAACACCAAGAGTGATCAAAAATCATATTTTCCGATTAATTAAGTAAAAACGAACTTTTCTATGAGAAACCTGGACAATCCGGGTGGATTGTGCGCGTTTCTTCTCAAATCAAACTGAATATACGGAAACGGGCCTCGTGGTTAATCCGGGACCCCAGTATGTGATCCTTCTTTATAACTTAATCATTTTATTAACCAATACATTTACCCAAGCTTATTTTCCCATAACTGTTTTCTGAACGCGTAAACGAACAACTTGGCCCAGCTGGGAAAACGGGAATCTGAGCCAAGTTCGGTTTTAAGTATTAGACATTGAACAACATCACAACCTAAGTCTATTGCCACTTTCTGGGCGTACCAGCTATACCCAGATTAGTTATACAGCCCAGTTTAGTACTAAGATTATAATAATATTAAAATATTAATATTATTATAATATGGACTATAGGGACTAAGTGATAGCAAGGGAAACGAACTCCGTGCTGATCTCGCACTGAGTGCCTACAAAACCGTGAGTTTCATGACCCCACTCTTTGAACTATTTTACGAACTTTTGGGGTGGAAAACATGTTTATACACATTATTTATTTAAAAACGGATCAGGATATAAAATATCTGAACATTTATATATGAAAAGTCCCTACAAACATAATGATTGACTACGTGCTGATGAAAGATGATTATTATCGTTGATTGATATATTGAGTGGAGATAATACGAATTGCAAAACATAATGAAATTACACGTGACAGCATGTTTATACAAACACGTTATGTAATGTTAAACATAACTAATTTGGGAGACAACGTGGTCTGTAATGGCCATGGGATAACGCGGTCTGTGATGATTATGGGGCTGTTGTGGGCAGAAGGGGGGCCACAATTGTAACAAACTAAAGTTGAGTATGGCCTATGAGCCAAGTTCTGCTGCAACTTACTAAACTAAAGTTGAGTATGGCCTATGAGCCAAGTTCTGCTGCAACTTATAAACTAAAGTTGAGTATGGCCTATGAGCCAAATTCTGCTGCAACTTACTAAACTAAAGTTGAGTATGGCCTATGAGCCAAGTTCTGCTGCAACTTATAAACTAAAGTTGAGTATGGCCTATGAGCTAAGTTCTGCTGCAACTTATTAAACGAACTAACTTAATTATGACATGAATGTTAAGAAAATAATGTGATTATGCGTATTGTGGGCGGATGGGGAGCCACAGTATTTGGTGATACGTGATAAATACTATATGTGTATATGTGTCTATATACATGCTATGTGATTAGCCGTAGGAAATACTATGTGTAGAATATACTAATTATTTGCGTGTACACTATATAATGTTTGAGTTTACGTGGAATCATTGTGGGTGGAAGGGGGACCACAGTGGTTGATGTTAACGTGGAACCGTTGTGGGCGGAAGGGGGGCCACAGTGGTTGAGTTTATGTGGAACCGTTGTGGGAGGAAGGGGGTCCACAGTGGTTGGTTAAACACAGAAATTGGAAACAGGTAGTTCGAACAAACAATCACGATTTTACCGAAATTTCGAATTTATATTATAAACTTACATGTGTGCATATGCACACACAAGGATATGGATGTACATATTTATACAAACGTAAATACATATTTTTACATACGCGCGTACATACAAACTATGACTGTGTGGTACGCAGAACTGATTTCGTTAAACTTATGAAACTCACCAACTATTCGTAGTTGACCTGTTTTAACATGCTTTTCAGGTAATCAGATATGAGAATTAATTTTCTGTGCGTTACGTGTCTGATTGGTGATTGATGTCATGGGCATTTGAGTTAGAAGTAAATTAATTGAAGAACCGGTTTGATTGTATCACCTAGTTTGTAAAAGATGTTAGAACGATATAATATATTGTAAATTAGTTAGTAATGTTTCTTTATGAACAATGTATTTGATACCAGTTGTATCTGTTGCATTTCTGTTTTACGCTTCCACAATTCGCTTAACGGGGTGTGACAGAATTATAACATATATATGAATTAATATATGTTAATGAGAAATTAAACTTCTTGGAAATTCACTAAGTGTGAATTATAACATATAAGCTAATGTATGTTAGGAAGAAATTAAACTTCTTGAAAGTTCAGTAAGTATGAATTATATAATATATGAATTATATGTTGATGAGATATTTGAATCCTTGAAAATTAATTAAAGATTATATCTTTGGAAATTTACCAAGTGTGAATCATAAATACGTTGATCATATATAAAGAAATATATGTTACGGTTGTAAATAAATTTAGACAAATCTTAAGAGATTCATTAAAATATACTCACAATATTGATGGATATGTAGATTTTTCTATCACTGTCCATGTTGTTTAACTATGTGAGAGTGTTGTTTTCCATATTGGGAGAACATCTTAATAAATGGGTTTAAGAAGCAACTGTGAATTCCAAGAGTTTGAGTGTCAATCCAATTGACTTTATCTCAACATTATAGTGATTGTAATCGAGTAGCATTCATCTTGTTGGTGATGAATGTATTCACCAGAATTATTTGGATTAAGACTTGTGTTTAATGTTCATATAAGTCAATGGTGAAGTCTTGAATATCAAAGGCAACAGAGTTATTTTCCTTAAATGAATGATGAAGTTATTTATGTGATACATACACTAACTTCCGAAACTTTCCAAAATACTAACATTTTGGGATTGTGAACAAGTCTCATAACTTTGTCTAAGGGGTGAATGTTTCAAAGTGATATTGTAATAATTTTATGACTGTGAATAATCAGAATGATGTATCTTCTATTCATATGCTAAAGTATTGTTGTTTAAAGCATGCTAGACTAGTACTTGTTAATTATGGTGCTTTGCAAAGACTAATTAACGTGAAACATTCAAAATATAAACAAAACATGAATGAATTTATGTATAGACAAATTTTAAGTGGGTTTTCTTTCAATATAAGGAAATAATATAACTTATGAGGATCTTAAGAAGACCTCAACTTTCTAGGTTTGCCTTAGAAGGTGATTTAGAATCCTTCTAAGTTGGTGATGTTTGATAACAAACTTATGACTTATGTTACTTTATTAGTAAGCATTGATGAACTCATTGATACATATACGTGGTCTTGTTCAAATCATGAGTGTCGAGTGTTATTCATAATTAAAGCTAATCAAACTATATCAAAATGCAAGAAATGTGAGCGAAAGCCATTTAAGAAACTACTCTTTAGAAGTATATAGAAATGACAATGATATGATTTATCAAACTTGTATAGAAAGGAAGAACCTTTCTTTACCTCATACAAAAGTTGGATGATGTTATCCAATATCAATTAAATGTGGAGGTGTTTTACATTTGAACTTGGAAGCTTTAGCGATGAGGATTATTTTAATCCAATCTAACATTGCAAACACACAAATAAGTGGAAGACAAAAAGGTTGTCGTGCATAATGGAGATTTGTTTGCCTTAATGATAAGTGTATCTTTCAAAGACAAATATTATAACCAGATTCGGATGGCCACTAAGGTTATAGTCTTAGAAAATTAACGATAGGAAAAACTAACTTATAAGTTAAGAACACATCAGGACAACTGATCTCAACTACGCAAGTTATCTATAGTGACTAGACAAAGTCAAAGATAAGATTATGGATCCAACAACCTGAGGGTTTAGTAGAAATCAAGTTGTGAAATGAGACTAAAGCCCATGAAAAAGAGTATATAAATGAAACCTAACTTAGTTGATTGGAGATCCCAAGATCTAAGTTCAATAGGACAACCTAATTATATATCTGCGGGTGGTCACTGTGGGGGCGTAGCTTATGTATAAGTTGACACATAAGCATATATATATATATATGTATATGTATATATGTATATATATATATATATCCTCCTAAATTATAAAGGGATTCTAATTACTTCCTAGTCCGTTCCTATAACAACAGTGACATGTTGTGAGGCTAAGCATACTATATGGTTAATGATTTGTGTAAATCATTATAACTTTAATGCTTTTAATGATTTAAGGATAATCACCTATGTAACAGAGAAGTGGGTCGCTTCGAATGAAATTGAGGGGCGCAAAATTCCGAGAGCTTTCACAGAACCAGGCTAGTGTTCCAGGACCATAATGGACACGACAATGAAGGGATGTACCCGGATAAGGAGAGTATTGTGTGAAGTACGTGTATTGTTGTAAGGACCCGTTCCCGGTAACCCTACTTTTGTATTGGATTTACTCATAAACACAGTTCTAAAATTAGAGTAAATTAAAACTTCGCGGAATAATTAAAAACTTCAAACATCACATTACAAAACATTCATTATTGTCTTAACATACAAATTGTCTTTTTATAAGTAATTAATTAAAACAGTCATAACACTTCATCATGGATGCCAGTCTCTTCAGTCCATGTCCTGTGTCCCTCATTAAGCCAGTTGCCTCAACCTATTTGCCTGCGTGCATACTAAAAGTCAGCTACGCTGAGTGAGTTCTAGTTAATCAATTTACATACAATACATTCATACCTTTACTCATACGTGTCCGAAGATACGTATTCATACCTTAGTTTTCTATTACTCCTTTCATATATATATCTTATATACATATATACGTACTTACATACTTTCTTCCATAAAACCCTATGGTATACCATAAGCTATTCTACATTAAACATCACAGATATTGTAAGGGTCTGGTCCCTATCATCACAGATATTATAAGGGTCTGGTCCCTATCATCATAGATATTATAAGGGTCTGGTCCCTAACATCACAGATATTATAAGGGTCTGGTCCCTACTGCCTCGAATAACCATACATTTATCATACGTGCATATTTTATCTGTCTCATGTATATAATAGTATATATATATATATATGCATGCTCATTCATACTATCATTATATAGTAATAACATCCAATACATAGTCATACACGTATCATACACTTATCAATTAAGTAATGTATTAACTATCACATAGGAGTATGCACACAGCCCCGAAAACATTTAAAAGAGAAATGGGGCTAGAACTCACCTGGAGTCGATTTCTCTCGCCGTTAATGGTAATTCCCTTCTTTAGTTGTGCACGGCTAACTGTACAATACATTACGCGTGTCAATTATCTATTACCACTACTTCCTACATCTAAATTTATGAAACCCTCAAATAACGGGGGTCCGGGGGCAGCACCCTTGGTAGCGGGGTCTAGGGGTGGTAGCCCCTAGCAGGGTCCAAGGGGCAGCGCCCCTGGCTGGGGTTGAGCTGCCAGGTCAGCTCGGAAAAAAATTATTTTCATTAACAGTCCTTTAACAAAAACGCATCAGAAAATTAATTTCATGAAATTTCGCATGGGAATTTCGCTTCGCATGTAACTTTTTCGCTTCGCATGGCTGTGCGATGCGAAACAACCTTTTTCGCTTCGCATGGCTGTGCGATGCGAAATTACCTTTTTCGCTTCGCATGGTCATGCGATGCGAAATAACCTTTTTCCATTTTAAAGCCATCTCCCGACACATTCTGACCCCATGCACCTGATCCTGAACCCATATCTCTCAAAGTCTGACGCCACCTTTTCACCTTAAAGTGCACCCAAGAGGTTATAACTTACCAAGTTTATATTTTTCTTACATTTTACAACTTGATCAATCATTATATCTGTTTGCATGACGATTCTAACCATAAAAACTTAACCATTTAAACCAAAACCCACCTTTTGCTTCGGGTTCGAGTTCAGATATGGACAATACGTAGATCTGGACATGATTCTTGTTGCTTGACGATGTTAAACACGAGATTCCACCCTTCTTTGGCTTTAATTTTAAATCCGAGTGCTAGAGAGAGAGTATGTGTGTGTTTCTTGAGTGTGTGTGTGTTTCTTGAGTGTGTGTGTGTTTGTGTGTTTGGATGAGAAAAGAAAAGAAAGGAAGAAGTAGTTGGGTATATATAGAGAGGGGGGGTTTCATGGGTCCCACTATCTATTCCCAATTCCTACTCCAAATATTATCCAAATACTAAACACACGACTAACTTAACGACACACCGTTAATAACAAACTTTCTATTATGTATTATTTAACAAAAGTTGGATGTTACAATTGTCGTCTACACAAATGGGGGTTTGTTCAAGGACATCATGTCTACTAACCGCTAGGAGACTAAGTAAGCTTCACAAAGGAAGGTTCAAAGCTAACACCTACATATCCTGCAATACTCAACTGTCGAGGTTCTATAAGACTTTTGGTGTGTTTTTTTTATCAATCTCCATTCATGTGGGGGATTCCTGGAAAATTAGAATATGGTGAATGAAGATTAATTAGAATAATTAATATTAAACTCTTCATATGGTCATGAAATTCTTGAGTAGAGTCTTTTGATGACAATTGATTAGTTTTTATTAGATTATTAAATTTTTAATTAAGTGAGATTTTAGTCACCCATAACTCTTATATATATAATAGGCTATGTTAAGGGGCTAGGAAAAATACAAGTTAGAAAATTCAAAGGAAAAATACATGTATGCGTGAAGAGTTATTGGTGAAGAAAAACTTTGAATACTCATATGTTGAGCTTATAGAAATGAGCTTCTCTACTTGATTCATCTACATTTTTATTCTATTCTTTCCACAAGTTCTAACACTACAATTTACCCGATCTAACCTCGGGCGCATGGACATCCGATAGTACCAACTGCTTCGGCTGTTGTACCCTGGGAGTCAGACGCGCTGTCTTATGTAGCGGCGTGAAATCTGTTTTAAGGGAGACGTGTTGAACATATGCCTTAGCCTCAACCGTCAAATTTAGTTTGTTTATTGTTGCAGCCAAGAGACTACTAGAAGGCTTTGTTGTGGCAAAAGTTGGCAATCTATCTTTTTGTAAGTTCTTGTTAAGGAGACTACAAAACGATATTGCTGAAGAATAAGTTGAAGACTTTATCATTTGAAGAGCTTGATTGGAATCATTTAACATAATTGTTTTATTATTTCATTATTTGTTTTAGTTTATATTGCGGTATGTGTGTACTACTTACTTTTTCATGTTAATAACGAGAGTATCGTTATTATTTGTATTAATTTTAATATAAAAAGTGTCCCATATTCCTACATCAACCAAGTGCTCTATTTCAGTGGTGTGGAGATGACGGATACGATGTTTCACATGACCATTTGCTACCACTTCAGCACCGCACATCACCATTTGTGTTCACCATTCAACCATAACACCCTGCCAAACAAGACGTTAGCTATATTCATTCAAAATCTTACAAATAAATTGTGTTACATATTTAAATATTATAAATTATACAAATTGACCAACCTACGCATTACCATGTAGGTTTGTTTATTGAACGGCACCAAAATAAAAAAAAGGATGATGACCTTTAACAATATATATTTCGAAGCCTCGTTCCCACCCATACCAATTGGGCAGACTTCATAATTTTTAGATCACCACATATATTTAGCATGGACGCTTTACCATGCATCAATTTAGATACGACACACAAAGATGAGAATATAAAGACCACCATTGCTACATTTTAATATTGAGAATGCCACTTCATCATTGATAAATGTAATGCATATTTTTTTTGTTTGTATCTGCCGGTAATTACCACCTTTTGTTAACAAAATTTGTAAGTGGTCGTCAAAAGTCTTGACGAGCTGTGTTTTCTTCCTTTAACTTATTAGGTTTTGAAATTTGATCGAATTATCCGATAATTGGAGAGAATTTTTTAATGAAAATTTGATTTTAAGGATAATATAAGAACTTGTTATATGAAGAATATATCTTTCTTCGTGTGTTTAGGCTACTCCCATTTGTATCTTTTTAGTTGGTCGGTTGGGCATTAAAGGATTAAAAAAGAAATTAAAAATTCCATATAATGCTCCGACCTGGTTGGTGGGGCGATCCTTGTTCGGTCGCCTGACACGGAATTATCAATTCATTGTTCATTTTCTTTTTAACTATATTGCAATTATTTCTCACATGTTAAATTTTAATAATTGGTTTGCTATTTCTTTTGAACTGACAGGATTAGTATCATTTGAGAACTCTTAAATTATTTAAGAACTTGAAAGAACTCTTAATAACTAACGTTTTTTATAAAAAATTTTGTATGTTGATGTTATTTAAGTCTAGTTTTATCAGTTTTGACATCTATATTTAGGATTACAATTATGAAAATTAGTTTATTTACGCATATCTATGTTTTTTTACACATATGTAAATTTTTATCACAAAAATTTTACACATGTATAACTTGTGATTTATATATGTAATCAAATTTTTTTTTTATAAATGATAAAGCAAGTCTTAAATAATGTTAATATATAAAAAAAATTAAAAAAATATTTGGTTTTTAAAAGTTCCTAAAAGTTCTTAACTTTTTTTGAGTTCTCAAATGTAACTAACCCTGAACTGACTAATTGGTTTCTTATTTTACAAAAAATTATCTTCAAAGAAATTTAACATTGTTTTATTTAAAAAATATAAAAAGATACCAAGACTAATATTTTTTATCTTGTTTAATTATTTATATAAGGTAGAACATTGAAACAAAATAATTTGGTTTTAATATTTTTATAAAACTAACTAAAATTCATATTTATTAATTTAATAAAAAAATGGTTTGGATTAAGGTTGGGCTCTGAATGAGAGAGAAAAATTAAGTTTGGTTGGGTTAATGGGTTGTATAGTTGGAAAAGAGATAAATTAGTTTTTTAATAAAAAATTAGGTTGGGTTGGGCTAGGTCATGAATGAGAGTATTTTTATCTACTATTATAATAAACAAAAATGATGGTTGAACCATATTATCCCTAATTGGTATAATATCGTGTCATGTGGCACCCTATCTTTGAAACTTTAGTCATTAATATTTATAATTAAAATTAAAATAAAGAAATAAAAACCTTCCTTATACATAACTAATCATAATAGTTGTTTTGACTTCTTTCTATTATGGAAACAAAAATTCATTATCAATTAATAATTAGTGGTTTCCTTTAAGTTACGTACTACTAATTACGTAGACAACTAATATACAATAGCTATTACTTGCCATAAAATTTATTTATTTATATAATAACCTTTTGAATTTCAATATCAGCAACAACTTCAAAAACTAAATTTCATTGGTCTCCTTCATTCCTTACTACTAAACACTTTTATTAGGTAGTGTTCATACTCACAAACATACTTGAAGAAACTTTCATAGCTCTACTCCTCTTCAATCAATTTACCTTAATTACAAGTCCTACATTCAAGTACGTATTTATATTGCGCATCATATATTAATGCAGTATTCTTCGTAGTTTTAAGCAAGTGTGAATTACATGTATATCAACTAGGTGTCTTCTTGGTTGCCTTTAAAACCGTTAAACAGGCCAAACTTATCATCTTAAAATGAAACTTGCCTTTATATAGTGTTATCATACATATTTTATATACTTGAGTTAAAAACATTGAATTGCATGTGATTTTAAATAAAATTTACATGTACATATTGGGTAATTTACATTTAATTACCTATTGGGTGATAATTTTTTATAGCTCCCATATAAAACATGCAGGAAACATTTCATTATTTCATAACTAAATAAATATGTAAAATAAAAAGTAATTGCCCATTAAACTAGAATATTAAAATGAAGTAATTACCTACTTTCTCGTTGGTTGGATTTACTCATTCACATAATTCGAAAAATCAGAGTTAATTAAAACATTTCGCGGAATATAAAGTCAATCATTCTTACATAACTTAAATACTTTGTCTTTAAACTGAAACAACATAAGTTTTAACATAAATATAAATAACGCGTGATTCTTCTTTGCTTCGTTTCCAGTCTTCATTTATTTGCCACGTGTCCCACTCTAAGCAACCAGCCTCATCCTACTCACCTACGTGCATACTAAAAGTCAGCTACGCTGAGTGAGTTCTAGTTAATTAACATACATTACATTCACTTACTTATTAATACGCGTCCGAAGATACGTATTAATTAGTTAGCTGTTCTTCTACATACATACATACATACATACAATCTTCCATACCTTATCTGACTTTCTCTAATTAATACTTACACGTCCCTTCTATATTTTTAATGAGCCTTTCATCCTATAAACTTCGCAGATATTATTAGGGTCTGCCACCCTTTATTCTTCGCAGATATTAGTAGGGTCCGCAACCCTATATTATCCATTCAACCATACAATCATACATTCGTTCGTTTCATCCCTTTATCCTTCAATTATAATATACTTAATTATAATTACGGGCATACTAAATTAATCATTCAATAATGTTGACATACATACACAATTATATCTACTATACACTTACCATTTAAGGTAAGTGTATTATCTAACACATCGTAGTATGCACACAGCCCCGAAAAACGTGACACAGAAAAGGGGCTAGAACTCACCTATAGTCGATTCCTTTCCAAATTAATTAGTGATTCCTTTCTTCAACTGAGCTCGACTAACTGTTAATAACATACACGTATTAATCCTTTATAATTCCTTATTATTCATTTCTAAGTTAACGGGGTTAACTTTCAAGTTTACGGAACCGACATGCAACCTTCTTTAACCGTTCATATTAATTTATTATACTTGGCCTTATCTTATTAATGAACCGTCTTATTAGTATCATTTATATTCGTAAGTTATCCTTCGTTCGTACACTCCTTTTAATTTCTCAATTTATAACGAACTCTTACCTTCAAGTGTTTCCAAATGAGTCCCTTAAATCATCGGTTTGGCATAAGGCGAGTTACGGATTCGGGTTTCATTTAACTTATATGCTTTACGTTTACCTTTCCAGTCTAACATTATTATCATCATTATTATTAACAACTTACTACTATTATTATTATTATAGATTTATTTAAGTATTAATATTATTGTAATACAACCTTGATTTATCATTATTATATATATATATATATATATATTATATTCACTTCGTTATTATTAATTTACGTTCTCAGGCATTTACAAGTTAACGTTTCCTTAAACGAGTTCGGGTTCTAAACGAGTCGTGTCTCGAGTCCAAACCTAACTTTATTAAATATTTCACTTCTTTAACGGGTGGGTTCGTATTCAACTTCCATTCCCTTGTTTGAGGCGGGTCACGGGGCGCTAGACGAGTCGGGTCTCAGGTTCGGGTTTCGTTTAAGTCTTCTCATCCTACAATCCTTTTATTACCGAAATTTTATTATTATTATTATTATTTTTATTTTTACTTTTATTATTATTATTATCAAGACTTATTATTATTATTTTATTATTAATATAAATAAACTTCTCCAACCACCCCCCCACTCCCCCAAAACCCGTCTCCCTCTTCCTCTTTACTTACCCACCACCGCCGCCACTTCTAATCCGGCCACACCACCTCGCCTCCGCTGCCACCCCCCTTTTATCCTTTATTTCTCCGGCCACCTACCAACGAATCGCACGGGAGATTCGCACGCGGGGTTGCTTCGCACTTCAGGTTCGCTTGGGATGCGAAATCCAAGGTTTCGCTTAGAGATTTCGCTTGAGAAACTTCGCATACCGTGCGAATTACCTGTTTCGCATAGGGGTGTTTCGCATGCCGGAATTTCGCGCGAAAATGGGTTTATCTGATTTAGATCTGGTTTGCCTCTGTTAATGTTTGGCTGCTCTTATTTGGATTCGGGTCTGGTGGGTTTTGAATCTGGGTAAGGAGGTTGCGTTTCAGGTTTTGGGCGTGCTTTCAGGTCGCCGGCTATGGACGTGAGTAAGGTTTGAGTTTGGATGCGAGACTCACTGAGTCGTTTATAGTTCATATCTGGGCTCGGGTTTCTCGTTTTGGCCGAGCCGCTAGGATCCGGGTTTCACATAACACCCGTTGTATCGATTTCTTGTTTGTATTATTTGCTTTTCTTATCAACTCCATTATTATTATTATTATTATTATTATTATTATTATTATTATTATTATTATTGTTCACTGTTAGATTGAATCAACCTCGTTTCTCTTATTTCGTTCATGCCGATTCGTTTATGTCGGCTTTACTCGTTTTCATATTAACAATCTTAACGACTCGAAGAACGAAACGAGTATAGCATTTACCTTTTTTTTTTGTGATTGCACTAGATCTTGAATAACTAGATGAGATTGGATTTTGGAATGTTTGTGTACAGGGGATTTTGTGTGTCTATGGGTGCCAATGATTGGGTGGATGATGATGAAATGATAAGGATGGAAAAATTTAGGGTTTTAGGGGTTTAAATATCTAAAGCTCAAAGGCTTTTAGGCCCAAATCACTCTCAAATCTATTAATCCTTCTTAACCTTATCCACTATTTACATATTATTTAATTAATTAAACGACGCCAATCGATACGATAACTAAAATAAAACTCGAAACTTCTATTTATCTATTCACTGGAACGATGACGTTACAACACTATTACACATGTGCACTACACCGACGAGGTTACCGACAAGGTTTTTTTTTTTGGATCAATAACAACGTATAAGAATAATTGAAAAAAAAGAAACTTCAACAAAAATTTTAAAAAAAAGTTAAAAATAGTTTTTAGGAGTTTTTAGACATTTTTAAGTTTTTCCTTTAAGAGAAGTTTTCACTGGATCCCACCCCCATATATATATATATATATTAATGTTTCAATTGATGCATCTAAAAGTCCGCTGTCAAACATTTCAAATGGTATTCCATCATTACTAATTTTACTAACTTGAATTTAATTTGAAAACTAAAAAAATTTAAATTTACCAAGCATATTCCTTTTAATTATATTTTTCCTACGGTGTTTAATACGAACAATGTCTATTATATTCTGATGCTGCAGAACAAAGAAAGCAATGAAAACTCATCCTTAATCTACTATTATCAAAAACAAAAATGACGGTTCAACCATATATCCCTTAATTGGTCTAATATTTTGCCAAGTGGCACCCTTATCTTTTCATCTTTAATCCTTAATTATTTTATTAAAATAAATCATTTAAAACATTCCATAACTTATCCTTTTATCACATCAAATCATCAAAATTCTAACACGTTTTCTGCATAATATTTAATTTTAACAAAAAGAAATGTTTATTAATGATATCCTTTTACAATATTTGTTTTAAAATTTAAATATGACATTCCATTGTTTCTTACAATTTAATGACTTATACAAATAATAGTCTTAATAATTTCAGATTAAAAAGTGAATGGTTTAAATTTTATACTTCATCTTATTTTTAATTTAAACTATAAACTACACTTAGCACTTTAATTTTGAAAACCATTCGTGAAGTTTAAAATCTTTCACTTTCCGACTATAATTATAACTTCTATTATATTCCAAAAATAATAGTAATAATAATAACATGCACAAAAGCTTAGAAACTAATTTTTATATAATCTTACTATCCTATGTTTTTTTATTAAAATTGGTTTATTTAACAAAAAGAAAAAAAATGTTAACAACAGTAATTTTCATTGCTGGCTATATGGTGTTACGTGCTCATATGCATCAAATCTAGATAAATGTCTTTCATGGGAAAATACATGTAAATATGACCAAAATATCTAACGGTCGCTGCTATCCAAACCTATAATGGTTTTATGTTGTTTGTGATGATTTGTTGCTTTAAAAAAATGAAGCCGCTTTTTATACTTAAGACAATGTTTTTTATGTTTTAAAATACTTTTTCAGTTTTTATGGACTAGTATTGTTTTAAACTCTTAGTATCTGGTGTTTTGCTTATTTATATATATTTTTGAATGTTAAACACAAATATTAATTATATTGCTTTATAATATAATATATTTATTTAAATGTTGTGTATTGTTTATTTAAGTATTTGTATGAGTTGTATCAATCTTTTTTTTAAAACACTATTTTTCTTAAAAATATAAATCCTTATAGCAAATTAATATTAGTACTAAATGATTTATGTTATTAGTAACAATTGTGTGTTATTAGAAAGAAAGGTTAATTTAAATAAATTTTAAGCATTATATATAAGGAAAGTTTTTAGAGATCTATGTCGCAAAGAGGGTAACTACAAAATTTTTATATGAAGAAATTTTTAGAGATTAATAAAAATTTACCATCTAATTTTCTTTTTTTTTATTTTATGAAAATTTTATTGTATTCAACGTTGTAATACATATTCATATTCATATTCATTTATTTAATACTAAATTAGTATAAGTATTTCACATTGTTTTGATCTTTTGTTAATATAGTTTACAACCGTGTATACACAGGTATTTAACCTAGTATGAGTTATGAAAGTGTTTAGATGTGATATCATATCTTTTCATGCATTATATAGCGAAACCAGAGTATTCTGTTGCAATTTCTGCCTCATATGCATGAATAGAAAAACAAACAATATGGTTTTCTTCATGAGACTCAGGTTATTCAAAGCATGATATATATAGTGTCCCGTTTCAAATAAGTAACCACGCTATAAAAGCCACGCTATAGAATCTTGCTATATCTTTCTCCATGTGTTTAGATAAGTTATGAAAGTGTTTAGATGTGATATCAAATCCTTCGTGCATTGTTAGCGAAACCAAAGTTGCAATTTCCACCTCATATGCACGATCGAATAAAAATTAGTGCTACGCTAGTCATGCATGATTGAACTTTGTAATGTACATGTTTTGCCGATGCTATGCAAGCATAAGTTGATATGTGAATGGTACGTTGTCTGTGTTATGCGTGTTTTTAACTAGAATTTATAGATATACAACAATATTGTTCACGTCTCTTATGTCTATTATCATCTAACATGATGACAATAAAACTTTCAGAAAAGATATATAATTATATCCTTGATTTTCTAATACAACTATCAACATTAAAGAAGACTAGCTACTAGGTGAAAGCAATCAAACTTGGTTTTAAGTTACTATATAGATAAGTTATAATGAACATGAATGACAGCAAACACAGGTTGTGCTTTCTTCTACTTTTTTCCACATATTGCTGCTGGAGATGCTAAATAAAGCCAAAAGCTGAGGCACATACATTTTTTTTAAATTTACTAAAAAACCAATATTTATAGCAAAAAAAATAGACAGAATTACAAATTTTGTTCATTAAACATTACAATTTATGGATTAGGTCCTTACTTTTAGTCGCTGTCCTTTAATTGGCAAATTGTCTTGCTTTTTAGTCCTTTTAACTTCACGCCCATCCAATTTGTCCGTTAAGTCCTAACTTGTGCCCAGCACATGAGGGTATAAAGGTAAATTTAACCATTTCCGACATCGAACAGATACGGCAGTGGGTTTGAGCACCAATAGTAGATCAAATGTTCTAACAACTTGGTATGTTGTTCAAAATATACTCTGGACATCAAGTCCGCGGACCACGTCCGGTTCTACAGACATGGGACGGAAGAGAGAGGCGGGCCCCCCTCTCACATACACAAGCAAACAGTAAAGTTTGGAATCTGACCTAAAGCTTATGTTTGGTTTGTTGTTGCGAATTGCGATAGTCATCCGGTTATATAATCCGGGCTGACCCGTAACAGATTTACGCACACCTCGAACTAGCAACCGTTGGTTCCAAATCTAAACCCCATCAAATCAGTCAGACGTTAAACCTATGAAACAAATATAAACCGTTGCTTTTTGCCGGCAAACTTGAATTTCAAAAGTTGTTATCCAAATAACAAACCCAAAAGATCTTGAAGATGCTCTCTCTATCTTCAACCCCACTGGTTTTAATTCATCATCCAATCACACACCAACAAACACCCACAGCTTCACCTTCAATTATAACCGTCCAGAAATCATTTCATCGAATCTATCTTACCTTACCTTTCTAGATTCCTCACCTTTTCCTTTACCTTTTTATCACGATGCCATTGTTCCTCCCCTTTCGCTATCTCCCTCCGGTTTTCGATATTTTACATTATCCTTTTCGCTTTCTTCAAACCCGTGTGGCACACTATCCATACGACATCATGTCGTCGTCTTCCAGGAACGTCAGACACCTGTCCCAGCCTTGTATGAATGGTATGTAAATTTGTATTTGTATTTGTATTCGTAGTTGTGATGAAATGCCTGACTGAGTTTTTGAAGCAGGTGACATTTTTTCTTCACACACAGAGAGGAAGTCCCGGTTTATGAAATGGATGAGCAAGCTTTTAAAAGGCGGGTCGAATCGTGGGTCGGTTAATGGTGGGAGTTCGTCGCCTCAGCTTATTGGAGACGGAAGTATGGTACTGCGTGCTCCAGTTAGATCTTCGGTAAATACGATCTCTATATATGGTCTCATTACCTCATATGCTGTTTGGTTTAGTTTTTGTTTTCATAATCGTTAATGTTAGAATTTGTTTAGGGTAATCGCTCAAGGAGTGATAAAGAGAAGGAAGAATTAGATCGAGCAATTGCACTTTCTCTAGCCGAAGGTTTGAAGAAACCGAATGGTAAGTTGTTAGTAGCTTGCAACTTTTAATCTTAATCTTTCGACATGCATTTTGAGTTTGAGTTCGTTTTCCAGGATACGGGTATCAACCGAGCAATAATGAAGATCTTGAAAAATCACATCAGGATGACTTTCATCCACCACACCCTTCAAATATGCCTACCGAATATAATCCCATGGGATATAGGTACTTATAGTATATCTTCCTGTCTGTTATATCATACAAGTTGTGTGATGCCAAATCAACTTTGCGCACACATCATACGTGGCACATGTTAGGATGAAAAATGGTCATCATATTACTTTGATGGTGGTCACATTAGTCATTTCTTTGTTAGTCAAAAACATTATACGGCTGTATGATGTCAAATTAGCTCTACACACCGAAGCCTGTCTTTATATTTAGAAAATACTGTTTACCTTGTAATTAGCATTTATTGTTGATTTGCTATCTCCAAATAGGAGATTTGTAATTATAAATAGTGGGGTCTAGTAGGAGAATGATCATCGATCCAATTACATCATACGGGCTATGATGGGACCAGAAATGGTCATCATATGACTTTATCAGTTGTCACATGAGAAAGGCCAGTCAAAAACATCGCATGGGCTATTTGATGTCATATTGTTAATGATGTCAAATCAATTCTACACATTAGAGCCTGCTACATCATACGTGCCGTATGATAGGACGAAAAATGGCTATACGGGTCGTATAACTTTGACAATGGTCATATCAATCATTTCTTTGACAGTCATAAACATCATGCATGCCATGTGATTTGCTCCTCATACGACTCATATGACCATTTTTTCCAGTCATACGACGTATGACATCTCAGTTGTCTAGAGTGTTAGTGGTGTTTTGTAGGCTGGACCTCTAGAAAACAAGTTTTCAATTGAATAATTTGACATTGACTAATCTTTTAGTGCTTATATAATTTCCAGAGTATGTGGTGGCTGCAACCGCGTCATTGGTTACGACAGTTATTTGGGATGCATGGGCACCTTTTTTCATCCAGAGTGCTTTTGTTGTCGTGCTTGTGGTCACCCGATCACTGAACTTGAGGTAAACACACTTGTTTAATTTGAACCTATTTTTCATTTGACTTTTGTAAGGTCAAACAATGCTGTTGAATGTCTGTCTTATTTGTTTTTTTGTTGATTCAAGTTCTCATTATCAGGGAAAGAGGCTTACCATAAGTCATGCTTTAAAGACATGACTCACCCCAAATGCGAAGTCTGCTTTCAATATGTAAGGAAGCCATGCTTAAATTATGAAACCCCTAAGTGCAAAAATATATAGATTAATGGTGTGTAATATTATGTTTGGTTTCATAGATTCCCACAAATGCAGCCGGATTGATTGAGTATCGATGCCACCCGTTTTGGTCTCAAAGGTATTGTCCTGCTCATGAGCATGATAATACGGCTCGATGTTGTAGTTGTGAACGGTTGGAGGTATGGTGTCTAGTGTTATTGCAAAATTCATTTACATAATATCTCCATTTTGTTTTAGATTATAAAATCAACTAAATATGGTCTCAAATACGTGACTCAGAAGCCTAACATCCTTGACATTAAGTTTCAAGTTAGATTCATTTATATCATTATCCTCTGTTTATAAATTTATTCAATTTGTGGTATGTATTTTCATGTGATGTGATATCAAATAAATGAGTCCCAAACTTATTTGTTCATTTCTTTTCTTTCTGTATAAGAATATGATCTACAAAGTAAAAAGGGGAAATTGCCAACAAGGGTAATCCAAATTTCACATTTATATAAAATTAAAGGAAAAGTTAGACAAAACTAAATTATCTGTAGTCCCTAAATTTGTAAAAAATGATAAACTTTCATGCCTATATTTTTCAAAAATCAAGCATTTACTCCTCTGAGCGTCATAACTACCTTTTTTGATTCTACCTTAGTTGAGCTTTTAACATTTTTGTGTTTTCCAAACGAATCAAAGACAAAAGTTACCTCAAATGGGAACATGTGACGCAAAATGGAAGCAAGAAAAAACATAGGGATAGAAATCTCAAGAAACTTTGATAGAATCAAAAGCATATTTTTTTTAAAGGATATGCCCATTTGAAGTTCGGGTTTTTTCTACCATGTTTCCCTTTATCTAGCTAGTCCATATAAGAGCCGCCAACTCTTTTCTAAGAACTTCAATTACTTTATGATAGTAATGTTTTGTGATGAAAATATTACATTTAACCGTTCTACTTCTTACATGCAAATAATATTTGTAATCATGATTATGATGCAGTCGGTGAATGTTCGGTACACCTCTTTAGGCGACGGAAGGAGTATATGCTTGGAATGCATGGAATCTGCGATAATGGATACCGGGGACTGCCAACCACTTTACCACTCCATTAGAGATTACTATGAGGGATTGAACATGAAACTTGATCAACAAATCCCCATGCTTCTTGTAGAAAGCCACGCCCTTAACGATGCGATTGTTAGGGAGAAAAACGTAATTTCAACTAGTTCTTATTATGCTTTTCCAGTTCATAATTTCTGATTTTACAATCTTATCTTTCAGGGATTTCATCATTTGCCTGAGACAAGGGGTGTATGCGTTTCTGAAGAGCTCACTGTAGCAAGTGTAAGCCTTTTAACCACGGGAAAATTGCCAAAATAGCCGTTTTTTAATGTTGACTTTGCCAAATTGGCCCTTGACTTTTTTATTTGCTCAATTATCATTTGACTTTTCGTTTTCATCATTATCGTACTCAGTATATTCCATCAATAGCAAAGTTGTGCTAGGGTCTGAGAAGGGTAAGACGTAGGCAGCCTTTACCTCTACCCCGTAGGGATAGAGAGACTGCTTCCAATATTTATTTATTTTTTCTTTAATTATGTAAATTGCTCCATATAGAATCTGCTGCACTATAATTCTGTCTATTTTTATAATTATTTTACCTTTTTAATTTTATATTAAACAATAAGAAATTAAACATTTTGATTTTTTACTATTTATTTTAGTTTTCTAAAAATATTTTTCAATCGTGTTTCTTAAAACTATTATCTTTATTTTATATAACATATCAATTTAAGGTAAAAAGTTTTATATTACATATTTTTATTCTACAAAGAGTACTTTATATTAATTGTTTTTATTTTACAAATAGTATTACTAGATTAGTTATTTTGTATTTTACAAGTAACATTTTATTGTGAATTATTTTTACTTTACGAATAACGTTTTATCTTAATTATACATGTATTATTTTTTTTATACCTGTTATTTTTGTATTAAAAATAATGTACTTGTTAGTTGCTACTTTACGTATTCTGCATCAATGAATAATATTGTTGTTATTTGTTTGTAGGTACGAAAAAGGCCGAGAATTGGTGGCAATCGGTTTGTTGGAATGAGAACTCAGCAGCAGAAGCTTTCCCGTAGATGTGAAGTTAGCGCCATTCTTGTTTTATATGGTCTTCCAAGGTGATACGTTTATCGCGCTTTGTTTACTTAAAATAACTTGTCTTCACAAATGACACATGGAAATAATTTGAGGCCTTTTTGGTAATCAAATGTTGCAGGTTACTAACTGGATCCATTCTTGCACATGAGTTGATGCATGGCTGGTTACGTCTTAAGGGTAACTAGAAAAGTTCCTATTTTTCTTTCAAGAATCGAAATTATATTTCACATACAAAATTATTTAAATCTTTGAGACCTTGAGTAACTTACGCGTTTAGGTTGTGCCCTTACACTAAGCTAGATACAAAACACATTCTTTATAAAATAAGATGTAACGCATTAGCTCCTTTTCAGTTTTCAGTTAATATATTCTGTTACTTTTTTGTAAATGTCCATTTTATTTTACCGCTTTACAAGATGTGTAAAATTTTGACCTTTTCCTTTTCTTTCTTTTTCCTCTTTTATTTTTTATTTCACTTTTATTTATGTTTTTTAGGTAAATGTTAATAATTAATCAACTTATGTGTTTAAAAAGCTGAAACACCTTAACGGTTTTTTGGTAGTCTTTTAATGATTTTATTAAGAAAGACCACTTCTGAAAGGTCAGCACCAAAGTGTTTGTAATTCACTAAAAGGAAATCTCTGAATCAATCATGAAGCTTCTTACCCAGTGAGATTTATAAATATATTGAATTAAGACTCTGAATCAATCAGCTCTTTTAATAACTTGAAGATGCGTTCCAAACAGCCTCAAGTCCTTTTCACTATCTGAAGTTAAATTATTCTTTTTCCTGTAAAATACTTATTTTATTTCTTACAACTACAACTAAAGGACAAAAGTGCAATTTTATGAATTCTTTTATGTTGTTCAATCTTTATACTTTTATCACATTTTAATCTTTTTATTTTTACTTTTAAAAACAGGTTACTGGAAAATGAATCCCGACGTAGAAGAAGGTATATGTCAAGTGCTTGCATACATGTGGCTAGAATCCGAAATCATGCCCGGGTTAAAAAACATGCCATCAACATCATCATCGTCATCAGTCTCAAAAAAAGGCGGGAAATCAAGGGTCGAGAATAAATTAGGTGAATTTTTCATGCATCAAATAACTAATGATGCATCACCAGCATACGGAGGGGGTTTTAGAGCTGCTAATGCAGCTGTTAATACATATGGTTTACGAAGAACACTGGATCACATTCGTCTCACCGGAAGCTTCCCTCTTTGATTTCGGGCCTTTTGTTTATATAAATATATTTTTGAGTCTGGTTTGCGCTCTTGAGGATCGATATGGTCGAATGATTCCAAGTTTTTATGGAGTTTTTTTCTTTTTGAGATAATGTGCAAGAAGCGTTGTTTTTGGCTTGTTTGCAGTAAACCTCCGAAAGTGATATATATGTTTTTTGTAATTGGTATGAGTGTTTTCTGTCTTGATACTATTTTATGAACTTTTGAGATGTAACATGAAGAGATTTACCTAAAGTTTTCTAAGATCTTGATAAGATTTCAAGTTTTGTGCTACTTACTGCTTGTTTTTTAAATATGTTTGATTTTATTTGTCATTTTTTTTAAAATCAAAAGAATAAGTTTTTTTTACTATGTCATAATAATTGTAATCTCAAAGCAAAAAAGCAAAATAAGTAAATAAATAATTATAAGTTAGTAAGCTACTCAAACTTGACTAGTTTAAAGCTAAGCTTAAAAGGCTACTTGAAAATTGAACATGACTCATATAAACCTAAGCCTAAATGGCTATTTGAACATGACTCGTTTAAAGCTTGACTTGAGTTAAGCCTAAACGAGTTTAAATCGAGCTTGAGTCTCAAGAGCGCATATAAAGAACAAACTTCAACCCACATTTCATATATACGAAACAAAATGAACTAAAGCTAAGGTCAAATTTGTAAAATCTTTAATGAGCCGACTCGAGTTTTATATACAAGACTCTTAAGGAGTCTAACTTGAGCTCTCTTTAGTTCAATAAACCGAGTTCAAATACCTTTTAATAACCACAAGAAACCACATAGCATGATAGCAATACAAACATTTCATGCTAATATAAATTTGAATTCATTCATAAACGTTCAATTGTAACAACATTAAAATTGAAAAATAAATCCAAACATATCTTTATCATAATCTCTATAGTCTATGTAAACCTACCAAAGCTCCAAAACCAACAAAGATAAAAAGACCATATGTTTTGTGTCTAACCTATACATCCTTTCAACTTACTTTCTCCAAAATGTAGGATTTGAGAATGTGACCATAATCAATCTAACACCGTGTGCGTTACAGGATCAATTTGATTGGACCACCGTCCGAAACTGACTGCTCGCGAGTTTGCTTTACCTCTCACGTGATAAGCCTGAGTTGATTAGGCGTGGGCCATTGAGGTTGACGGGATTCGACACTTTACACCAAAAAGAAAAAAAGGAAAAAATAACACTACCTCTACACTTTTATATGCCTTGGTTTTCTTGTAAATCTTGAACAAACTTACACATAATAATTTGTTTCCTTGTGTCCTTAACTAGAACAGCATTTCCTTTGAGAACTTTTATCATAATCACCAACTTTTATGGCAGTTGATTGACTAGGAACAGGGACAGAAGAAGATGCAGCTTCTTGAGCAGCCAAGGCTTTCTTACTTACTATCTTATATATGTCCACCAATATCATCTGAAAAGCCTTTTCCACATTATACGCTTCGAATGCAGACGTCTCCAGGAACACGAGCCCTTCTTGCTCGGCTAACTTTTGACCATCGGCCTCTTGAACGGCTCGGTGGTGGCTCAAATCCGCCTTGTTGCCAGCCAACATGATCACAATGTTGGAGTCTGCATGGTCCCTAAGTTCCCTTAGCCATCTCTTAACGTTTTCAAATGACTGGGCCTTTGTTATGTCATATATCAAGAGCGCACCCACGGCTCCTCGGTAATATGCGCTTGTGATTGCTCGGTACCTCTCTTGACCCGCGGTGTCCCATATTTGTGCCTTTACTATTTTACCCTCCACCTGCATTGTAATGCTCTTTAAGCTCCTTTTCAAAATGTACATCTTCTTGTTCTTTTATGTTCGTATTAGTGTTCTTTCTAAAATGTTTGAAGAGTAAAAAAAGTTAAAGAAAAAATCTTGCGCTAGGTAAGCGCAAAACTGCACCATCTTGCGCCAAGTGAGCGCAGAATGAGAGAACCTTGCGCCGGTACTTCTTTATCATGTCAAGTCGCCAGCGCATGATAGCGACATCTTGCACCATGTTGGCGCAGATCATTGGTCAACGACTGTTTTCCTAAAAATTTACGTCAAAGGTTAAATTGTTAATAAAGTTGAACAAAACGGCTATAATGGTGATTTTCCCTTTAAAATGTGCTGGAGTCAACTTTTTTGAACGAATACATGAATGAACATAACCAAACCCAAATAAACAAATAAGACATGCGTTTTTATTCATTCGTTTAATTATATTAACAAAACGTCTGTTCATGTTTGGTTCATTTACTAGCATAATGAGAAGTCCGGCTAGCCTACCTGAAGAGTCCTTGTAGCGAATTCGACACCAATGGTAGATTTAGATTCCAAACAGAATTCATTTCGCGTAAACCTAGAAAGAATGTTGGATTTTCCAACTCCAGAATCTCCAATCAATACTATCTTAAATAAGTAATCATACCCATGATCCACCTTATATGCCATTCCTTGTTTCTACACTTCCCAAAAACCTATAAACATATATACATTCAACAAACATATATCACAACACCCAAGGAAACAAACAAATAATTAATAATAAAAACAAATCACCCTTTTCTGATGGTGGGATAACTTTCCATGATTTAAAACAAATAATACATATCCATGCAGATTAATAAAATGACTCACCATGCAGAAATGGCTGATTAATTAAGAACAAGACATTAATTCTGTAGGAAGGTAAGAGTTGATAGAAGGTGGGAGACTGAGGACCAATGGGAAGAAACAGAAAATCCGAACAAATGGGAAGTTTAACGGGTGATTCACAAGGAAACCATCAGAAAATGGTGGGATTAATTAATTATTACAAACTCACAAGATCCACTCCTTTGACTAATGTTCTAATTACACTAAACACCCTTATATATACTTTCTTTCGCTAACATATAGATTTGAAGTAGGCTTATGGAGATTAGCAAAAGTAGGGCTGAAACCGAGGAAGCCGAACAATGCAACCCAGATGCCGAACACCTATCTTGTTAATATTTGGTTTATTAGGCCTGAAACAAAACAAAACAAAACAAAACCGAATTCAACTTGGCCGGGTTTTTAATTTAGTGTTTTTAATCAAATCACGTTGAATTATATATCTGCCCATGTGTGCTATGGTTGCGTCGTTACATTCTCAACTTCTTTCTCCAGGCGTACTATACCAAACTTTTAAGTTAATTCTCAAGCATCATAAATAATATCACCATATAATTTGATTCGTTTTGTAAGGTTCTAGTCTTATTAAGTTATTTGATTTTATAGAACTTGTTTTAGCATCGCTTTCAATCTTGGATGTTTAATTCATATCCCCATCAACTTAATCTTTTATAAACCTTAAGACATTTTTATAAAACTTTTCTTTTGTTTATAAAAGATTCTTGTTAGAGCTTTATAAAAATGCTTGACTTATTTATGTGATCTTAATTAGCTCAACAAAAACACGTACACATCATTTATCCTTACAATGATGCGTCCTGTATACCAAAGGGCGTGTAGTCTCATTGTTGAATTTGAGACGTACAGCAAAGTTTGGCTTTACAACTTTGCGTAGGCATGCGCTATGGTTGATCCACCATCGACCGTGAAACTTTGGTTGTTTCTTGGTTCTTGACTTTGGATGATCGATATGTGCTTGACCACGATATAGACTACAGAGAGTATTATAATTCTGGTTTGTTGATTGCTATTCTTCATTTGACTCAACTGCTCTTTTGGACGTCTTTATTAATCGAAGAATGTATGATGTGAGCATATGGGCAATTATATTTAGTTGTTCGGATGTTTAAAATTTTAACTTTAAACAAAATGTGTATTCATTTAAAATTTCGATCATCAAATCAAATGCGACATTTTGCAAGTAACCACTATGAATTAGAGGACTATTAGAAGCAAACAAATCATTTGTTCTCTCGTGCTGCATGTGAGTAGTGTTCGTCGCTAAAGATATGTGGGAAACTGAGAGAAACTTTTACGACAAATCACCAAGAGGTTTACACTCTTAGAAATAACTAGCATCATTTCCCTATATATAGTAGTACACCAAATAAAGAAAAAGATAATATATATATGTAAATAAATTAGATTGTAATAAACTAAAAACAATGTTTTATCAATATTTTTCAAATTTGTATCTTTTAATCATATCCAATGCATCCATCATAAGTTTCACGTCGAACCCATGTGAAGGGTTTGGCTAAATATGCCAAATTCCATCGTCAACATCCATCTTATATTATACTAAATATTTGTTTTGACAATATATATGCTGACTTTAGTTTGGTCGACATAACTGCATCATACCAAACGAAGAAAAAGACAACAAATTCAAAAGAACTAGATTGTCATAACTTGAAATTCAATGAGTATGAAACCGTTTTCAAATTCCAACTGTTTACCATATCCAATGCATTGTCTCAAGTTGCACCTTGAACCCGTAATAAGGGTTTGATTAAGATATGCTAAATTCCATCGTCAACATTTTATTATTCTTATTTATTTTTTGCAATAAGTTGTACTATTGTTTAGTTAGTTATTACATCTACATCATTCCAAATAAAGAAAAATGACTATATTTAAATAAACTAGAATGTAATAAATTAAAATACAATGGGTTTATCCAAGGCATTATCACAAGTTGCACATCTGCCCATGCGAAGGGTTTAATTAAGTCGGCTTATACGATTTGTAAACTATTACCTCATGTTAGGGCACGGATTTTCAGTATCCTCAGCAAAGATTATATTCAGAACAAATCCTGGATACGGTATCCTCCAAGGTAATACGTATCCTAGCTACATTATATAACTAACGCAATATTTGCTACCTTCCATGTTTACCAGGTCAAAGACCGTTGCTTGATCACCCGAAGACTCGTGCTTTCAGTTGATAGATCATGGCAGAAAAGAAAACGTGCTGATTGAGAGATTAACGGCTAATTAGATTTAGTCCAAAAGTTTCCTAAATTATAGGCAATAATTGTTAGACTTTGTTTATTATAAATAAAGCCCTAAACATTGATCATAACACACACTCTAGCACTAGAGAACTTACTAGTACTCGCATTCTCTGTAATCACGATCAAGTTTAAGCTCCACACTTGTAATCACCTTTATTATTAATAAACCGGTAGTGATAGTTTTCACCACCCGAGGTTTTTTTCTTGTTATCCTAAGGATAACAGGTTTTTTCCTCGCAACAAATCTCTGTGTTCATACTATTTTTACAAGCACCTAGTCCTGATTTACTAAATTGGTTACAAAATCACTATTGTTAATTTTTTACCATAACAATTTGGCACCCATCGTGGGGCCAACGGTGCTTTAATCCATTAAATCCGTTTATTTCATTTCCAATCACTTTTCACTCTCTTGACAATGACCTCACAACCAAAAACTAGTTCAGTCTTTGCTCCAGTGGTCACCACTGCTTCAAGTGTCAACCCAGGACCTCCACCATTGTCGAAGAAAAATATTCAACCCAGAGGAGAACTTCCACCATTCGCGGGATCCTCTACACGGGTAGATCCGGTTATTTCTAATAATGATATTTTTGCTGATGAAACAGGTCAAAACACACATGGAGCAACAAGAAAAGACCAACTCAAGGCTATTTAAGGAGATTGAAGGAATCAAAAAGAAGCCAGGGCAGGAGGCTACTCCAATCATGCCCAGGGCTCTTGATTTTGGTTCTCTAGGATCAACCATCCTTTAGAATCCCGGATCCTTGGGGGCACAATCAACAAGGACTCCGTCTCAGCAACAATCAGGATACGGAGGAACTCATCTTCCGATATCCTCGGAATTACCTAGACCAACGAGGCTAGATTTCATCAACATGCAGCCTCGTTCAACCATGCCAGCTAGTATATTCTCATCAGGATCTCCCATGGTGTCCTCTGAAGTACATGTTGGAAATGACATCCCAATGCAAGGGTCACCTCATCCTGAGGATACCCTCAATGGAGGAACTAGCAGTCAAGGCTCAAGATACCAGAGACCTAACCATGACATCGGTAACAGTTTATTTAATACTAATTTATACACTAACCGTGGACATGTGCAGGATAAGGGGATAACCCCCGAGATAGCCAGGGAACTGCAGAAAATGAAGGATATGATTTTCAGTATCCCAAGGATAATACGTCCCATAACTGAAGTGTCCGCAGGTAGCCATAAGTTATCTAGGTTTACTTGGCATATATGTGACGTGGAGATCCTCAAGAAATTCCAGACACCCAACATGAAGCTCTACGACGACACTACGGATCCCGAAGAACACGTAGCTCAGTACAGAGAAAGGATGGATATCAACCCCATTCCCATTGACATTAAGGAAGCCTGCCTATGAAAGGGATTCGACTCAACATTAACGGGGCCGACCCTCAAATGGTTATTGAGTATTCCTTCCAACACTATTACATCATTTTCTCATTTAATTAATTTGTTCAATAACCAATTTTCTTGTAGTAGATCTTTTGAGAAAATAACAGGTGACTTATATAGAATTGTTCAGTGTAATAATGAATCCTTAAGGGATTACATAACCAGATTTAGCAGGGAAGCTTTGGAGATCCTCAACCTTGACATAGCAGCTGCTGTCGAAGCCTTAAAGATGGGACTAAGGAAGGATTCTCCTTTCTATGATGACCTTGTCATGACTCCATGCAGGAATCTTGATGAAGTCAGAAACAGGGCATTAAGATATATTCGGCTAGAGGACGACAAGAAAGCTCATGGAAGCTCGGTTATCCCGAAGTATGAGTCTACCAACAGAAAGTCAAACACTCCACAGAAGTACAATAGGCCCAAGCCTTATTCCAAGCAGGATAATCCCAGGATAAATGCTGTGGAAGAAGATGAGGATGATGAAGAGTATCCTAAAATCTTTGAATATTGTTTTAATATTGATATTAGTGGTGTGATTTGTGCAATGCAAAAGCTAGGTGACAAGGCCAGATGGCCTAAGAAAAATGTAAAGCCTGGATCCATCAAAGACAAGTCCAAATGGTGTGCATTCCATGAAGACTTTGGCCATCGTACTGATGATTGTATAGCACTTCGGAAGGAGATAGGATGCCTTTTCAGCAAAGGATACCTGAAGGAACTATTTGGAAGGAACAAGGATAAGAGTCAGGATCCTGTCAAGATACCTGAAAGGGCACCTTCTCCTCCACCCGGAGCTAAGGTTGTATCCTTTATCTCAGGAGGATCTGACATCTGTGGAACCTCGTATTCAGCAGCTAAGAAGCGTTCCAGAGAAACAAAGATGGACAACGGAGAAAGACCTCTCCGCATTTCCACTCTGACAACTCAAAGGATCATATCCTTCGATGAAGAGGACCGATGTGATCTTGTAGATCCCAACCATGATGGTTTAGTAATCACTTTATGTATAGCTAACTGTTTTGTGCGTAGGATACTCGTTGATGGAGGAAGCTTTGTGAACATTATCCAAATGGATGCCTTAAAGAAAATGGATATTCCGGAAACGGAGATTATCCCAAAATCCTCAGTTCTTGTAGGATTTAATGGCAAGACCAAGAACATCTTGGGAGAAATCAAACTTCCAATATATATTGAAGGAACTAACTCTCTACAAAAATTTTGTGTTATTGACTCATTATCTTGTTATAATGTGATATTAGGCAGGCCCTGGATCCACAACATGAAGGGAGTACCCTCAACTTATCATCAATGTGTGAAACTACCAAGTCCTTCGGGGGGTCATCAAGATTGAAAGCGATCAACAAGATGCCAAGTAATGTTATGCTTCATCAATGAAGTGGACTACAAAGCCTACTCAAGCATAGCAATTACAGAAACAACCGGAGAAGGTCTTGCAAACAAGAGAGCATGATGTAAAGGAAGTATCTTTGGATCCTCTGGATACTGAAATCAAAGTATTATTAGGATCAAGTATTCCTGAGGATATTGAGATGGAATTGATTTCTTCCTAAAAAAATGAGCCTCTATCTTCGCCTGGAAACATACAGATATGACAGGTATCTCTAAGTCTATAATTACTCATAAACTTGGTATAGATAAATATTTCAGGCCGGTACATCAAAAGCGAAGGAAGTTTACTCCTGAAAGAAACGCTATCATACAAGAAGAGGTGCAGAAGCTACTTAAAACCAAGATGATAAGAGAGGTTCAATATCCTAGATGGTTGGCCAATCTAGTTGTTGTCCAGAAGAAAAATGGAAAATGGAGAGTGTGCGTGGACTTCACAGACCTGAATAAGGCCTATCCAAAAGACCCATTCTCACTCCCACACATTGACTCAATGGTGGATGCAACTGCTGGCCACGAGCTGCTAACCTTCATGGATGCATCCTCAGTATTTCAACAAATTCAAATGGAGCCTTCAGATTAGGAAGATACAGCCTTCATGACTCCCACAGGTATATACTGTTATACTTCAATGCCTTTTGGACTAAAAAATGCAGGTGCAACATACCAGAGGCTAGTCAATATGATGTTCAAAGACCAAATGGGGGACACGATGAAAGTCTACATGGACGACATGGTGGTAAAGTCAAGAAAGGCTGAGGATCATCTCAAAGACTTGGCAACAACATTTGACATCCTGGATGAGTATAACATGAAGCTGAACCCAGCAAAGTGTCATTTTGGTGTCAAAGAAGGAAAGTTTCTTGGATATATGGTTACCAAGAGAGGAATAGAAGCAAGCCCTGAGCAGATCAAAGCTATACTGGATATCAAATCACCAAAAAATGTCAAAGATGTCCAAAGGTTAATGGGTAGAATAGCAGCTCTCAAAAGATTCATCTCAAGATCTTCAGAGAAGTGTAAAGACTTCTATGATATCCAGAGAAAGAATCAAAAATTTGAATGAGGAGAGAAGCAAGAAAGGGCATTGGTATCCTTGAAGGAATACTTATCCTCAGCACCACTCCTGATGAAGCCGGTTGATGGTGAACCATTATCCTTGTATTTAGCTGTTTCTGGAAGTGCAGTAAGTGCTGTCTTAATCAAAAATCACGAAGGTCAGCAACATCCAATATATTATGTAAGTAAAAGTCTACTAGATGCTGAATCCAGGTATTCTTATTTTGAAAAGTTGATTTTAGTACTTATAATGGCTTCTACTAAATTAAGAAATTATTTTGAAACTCATGTTATTCATGTAAAAACTAACTATCCTATTAAAGCTGTTTTGAGAAAACTAGAAATGTCAGGTAGGATGGCAAAGTGGGCTGTGAAGCTTAGTGCATACGATATCTTGTATGAACCAAGGATAGCCATAAAATCTCAAGCACTTGCTGACTTTGTGGTTGATTTTAGACAGGATATACTTGAGGAAGTAGAAAAGGAAGTTCAACAATTGGAGATCAAGGAGAGTTGGACTTTGCATACCGATGGTGCCTCTAACATAAGAGGAACAGGTCTAGGTATCCTGCTAAAATCGCCACAGGGGGACATAATACCTCTATCTGTATCTTGTGAATTTCAGACTACTAATAATGAGGCTGAATATGAAGCCTTAATAGCTGGTTTGTAGTTAGCTAAGGATATGAAGGTCAGGTATCTTCAAGTTTATGTTGATTCTTTGTTATTAGATAACTATTTTAACGGCTCTTATGCAGTGAATGCAGAAAACTTAGCAAAATATTTAGAAATAGTTAAGAAATTAGCTATGTGTTTCGAAACATTTGATATAGTACAGGTACCAAGGGAAGAGAACACTAAAGCAGATGCCTTAGCAAATTTGGCATCAGCTCTCAAGATACCAGATGATGTCAGGATACCTATCGTGTATATCTTGACCCCAGCAACGAAGGAGAACCAAGAAGTCCTGGAGACTTCGAGTCCTGAAGATAATCCAATATCCTGGACCCATCCCATAATGCGGTATCTTCAGAATAATGAGATTCCAGAAGGAGAAAATCCAAGAGCTTTCCGAATGAAGGTAACCCAGTATATTATCTTAAATGATACTTTGTATAGAAAATCACTTGCAGGTCAATACTTGAGATGCTTGGAATATCAAGAAGCACAAGAAGTTCTCAAGGATATACATGAAGGTGATTGTGGAAACCACACTGGGGGCAGAGCCTTAGTATCCAAGATACTGAGGACAGGTTACTTCTGGCCAACAATGCAGAAGGATGCAATGGATTTCTCCAATAAGTGTGATGCTTGCCAAAGACACAGCAATATCTTGCATCAACCAGCTGAACCATTATATCCTATCATATCTCCGTGGCCATTTATGAAATGGGGGATGGACATTGTGGGAAAGCTGCCCAAGGCTCCTGGTGGAAAGGTCTTTATGCTGGTAATGACAGATTACTTCTCCAAATGGATCGAATCCAAGGCATTTGTTCAAGTTAAAGAAAAGGATGTGATCTTATTCATCAAACGCAATATCCTGACAAGATTTGGTATCCCGACAGAGATTGTCTGTGACAATGGATCATAGTTCATCGGTAGTAGAACAACCAACTTTTGTGAAAGTTGGGGAATCAAGATGGTAACTTCAACTCCAGTACATCCTCAAGCCAATGGTCAAGTAGAGTCAAGTAACAAGATCATCATCCACAATTTAAAGAAGAAATTGGGATCCAAGAAGGGAAAATGGGCTGAAGAACTACCATTTGTTCTTTGGGCTGATAGAACCACTTCAAAAAATGCAACGGGACAAACACCTTTCTCTTTGGTGTTTGGGGCCGAAGATGTTATCCCTACTGAAATGGTGATCCCCACAGCAAGAACCAGCATCCAAGATACTGAGTCCAACAACCAAAGCCTTACGGAAGACCTAGATACCATTGATGAACTCAGAGATCTTGCCAAGATCAGAATGGCAGCATACCAACAAAGGATAGCCAAGTCCTACAACAAGAATATTCAGATTCGAAGATTCCAAGTGGGAGATATGGTGTTAAGAAAGGCATTTCAGAATACCACTAACCCAGCAGATGGAAAGTTAGCTCCAAAGTAGGAAGGTCCTTACTTGATCGATTCAGAAGCAGGAAAATGGGCCTACATGTTAATCACTATGGAAGGTATTCCTATAGCAAGAGCCTGGAACACTATCCACCTCAAAGCCCTTGACTGGTATGTTCGAATCCTCAGGATAAAGGTATATTCCCTCATTTGTTTTCATATATTTTTTTAACTTTATTATCTCTAAACCAAGTTTACTGACTTAAGCATCGGAGGGGTGTTAGCCAGGCTAACACCCATCCCTCATATAGAGTTTAGTATTTTGCAGTTATCCCAAGGATACGTTATCTTCACAATAGTCAGAGGCTGATCACCTCACACACGAATAAGATATCCCTAATATCTCCTAAGGTTTAAAGGTTTTCACCTTTCCAACGAACGCCTGGAGCGCACGAATAAGATATCTTGGATATCTCCTAAGGTTTAAAGGTTTTCACCTTTCCAACGAACGCCTGGAGCGCACGATGATTCGGATATAGTTCGAGGCAGGTGAACCAGACCAGCTGATAATCCGTTTGTTGTTGGCTATATACCGAATCCTTAAGATAAGTGGCAGACGTGTCACACATACGGTTTATAACATTTTCATGTTATCTAAGGTTGATAACATTTTCATGTTATCTCAAGATTTGGCATTGACATGCCCGTGCGTTTGGGACTTTCCCCAGTATAATCTCAAGCTTAGACATTTTCATGTCTCTCAAGCAAAGACCTAGTCGCCAGTGAAAAGGCTTTATCGCTAGTAAATGGGCTTTATCGCCAGGATTATCTAACTTTGTTTTGACAGATTGAAGATCGAACAATCACTAAATGGGGAGATATTACAAAGTTGTTTTTGACTTAGCAAAATTCCAGAAATATGACACTTCAACAAATGGGGACATCATATGTAAGCTAACTAGATTTATAAATGATCTCCATGAAGGTACTCCTTACACTTAGTTCTATCACTCAATTTATATTTCAAGGTATGATCTTTTGGTTTGATTGTGATAACTCACACAAGACACAAGGATATATTACCATTAAGATATTTTATACCAATCCCTAATAAGTCTTTTGATTATGTTTTCTAAAAACATAAAAGTATTTTATGTTCAGGATATATGATCCCCAGGATATTTTAAAGTCTTAAAAAATACTTTTTCTGAAACTATAAATTTTCAAGAAACATGTTTTCAAGATACACTATCCTCGTAGTAACTTATTTCAGAAAATTAAATACATGTAATATTCCAACCAAAACTTATAAGTTACTAAACACAATGCTTAAAGCCAAAAGATTATATTACTACTAACCATAAGTGCAGGAAATTAAAAGGCAACACCCGGGTTTCGTCTTAAAAAGCCAAGATCCCTCCGCCCGAATATTTCCAGATGTTCAAAAGTCAACATAACATGGGTTTCGTCTTGGAAAGTCAAGATCCCTCCACCCATGTATCCTAATATCCTAAGCATACTATTGTTCAAGATAGAAAAAGTAAATTATTCAAACGACCATTACAACCCGTCACAAACCACCAAACATCATAAACCTTAAAAATTGGGCTCAAGCTTTTTATTTACCGCCATCACTGCCCAATTGATCAGTATCTCCAACCGTTTTCACCGCTCCCTTGATCGCCACATCCACTGCCTCCTCCGCGACCTTTTCCGCTCCGCTCGGACCAGCTTCCTCCACCGTTTCCCTATTAAGCTCAGCCAAGACCCTCTCCTAACCAGCTACATCCCAAAAAGGAGTGTCCAGACCAGCTTCCTTCGCTTCTTTAGCCATCCTGAGCTGGGATTGAAATACGGAAACAACAGCAAACTTCTTCGCCCCCTCCATAGCCTCATAAACCTTTACCAAGCATTCAGCTTCCTGATGGACCAGTTCCTTCTTGGCCATTGCCAGCTCAGTTTCACGTCGTCCAGCTCTTTGGTCTTCTTATCAAGAAGACTGGTCTTTGAGATCCCTATCTTCATCAGTTCAGAGATACAAGTGTGGGCTTCATGAAGTTCAAGGCTCATGGCAGCAAAAAGGGAGGAAAGAAACTCAAGGCCCTACAAGGATAAAGAATTCTCAATATAAATGATCCTCAAGATATATGAGATCATGACAGACTGAAAAGATACCTGCTGAGTCTTATTCATGGCATCGTGGAAATCAACGTCGTGCATAGGAATGGACTCACTAGTCTCTTGACTCTTCCATTTCTTAGAACCTTTCACTCGGCTGCCTTCTGGACGAGGGATAGAGCTGGATACGGGTTCCTTCTTGATAGTGCTTCGGGTGGATACCATACTGTCAATATCGTCAAGAGCAAAAGCGGGAGCAGACTTGCCTACAAGTACACATGTTAGTATCTCTGATCCTTAAAAATCATACTAAAATCTCGAATATTTCTTACCAGACATAACGGAACTCGCGGACGGATATGGTTCTTGAAAGGTTGACTGGAAATGAAACGTCCTCTCTTCCTCGCCAATGATAAAGAAAGAAGCAAGCTTACCCTCGGTTTCTCTGGTGGAAGGGGCAATCTCAAAGCTGCAAAAAACAAAAATATCAGTTACAAAGATATAAGCGTATATCTTCAAAATAAAGTATCCTACTTTTGGAAACCCAGAAATAAGGAGGAATATCAGGATGTGGGAGGGAATCTCTCCTAACAAAGAAAAATTATCTCTTCCACTGGTCGTTATTCTTGGTGTTTCTCAAGACAAGCGGGGTTCGGCCGGATTTGGTTTTAAGAAGATATCTTGAAGATCCGTGGCTGCGAAGGTCATATACTGAAGCAAGTTCAGAAAGGGTGAAATCAAGAGCATGGTCGGCGATTAGTCTCTCCAAAACAAACAGGGTCCTCCAAACCATGGGCATGGTTTGGGCATAACTAAGACCAGTTCTGGAAAAGAACTCAGTGGTAAAGGCAGGAAATGGGTAGGAGAAACCGATTTTAAACGGCAAAAACGGAAAGCAAATCCAAGTTTTTGAAACATAATCGGAAGAAAGAGCGGCATCAAATGGTCTGAAAACAGTTCCAGCAGGAAAACAACCCCGAGATCGAAGATTCGCGATATCGGTGTTGCAAAAAATACATATCTTGTTCGCAGGACCTGCGAGGAAATTCTGAGGCACAAAATCCTCAATACCAAAAGGTAAAAGCTTTGGACTCATGATTTCATGAAGATAAAGAAGAAAGAGAAGAGAGAAGTTACCTGGATAGAGGAAAAGATGGATAGAAATGTTATTTATCTGGGTAATTATAAGGATGGCCTAGGGTTTGGCGAGTTATCAAAACGGCTGACACGTGCATTAAAGATCCACCACGCAAGATTTAAAATTCAATTTTCAACAAATTTACAGTTGTAATGCATATCTACAGCTGCTAAAATTTGGGGACAATTGTTAGGGCACGGATTTTCAGTATCCTTAGCAAATATTATATTCAGAACGAATCCTGGATACGGTATCCTCCAAGGTAACAGGTATCCTAGCTACGTTATATAACTAACGCAATATTTTCTACCTTCCATGTTTACCAGGTCAAAGACCATTGCTTGATCACCCGGAGACTCGCGCTTTCAGTTGATAGATCATGGCAGAAAAGGAACCGTGTTGATTGAGAGATTAACGGCTAATTAGATTTAGTCCAAAAGTTTCCTAAATTATAGGCAATAGTTGTTAGACTTTGTTTATTATAAATAGCGCTCTAAACATTGATCATAACACACACTCTAGCATTCGAGAACTTACTAGTACTCGCATTCTCTGTAATCACGATCAAGTTTAAACTCCACACTTGTAATCACCTTTATTATTAATAAACCGGTGGTGATAGTTTTCACCACCCGGAGTTTTTTTCTTGTTATCCTAAGGATAACAGGTTTTTTCCTCACAACAAATCTCTGTGTTCATACTATTTTTACAAGCACCTAGTCCTGATTTACTAAATTGGTTACAAAATCACTATTGTTAATTTTTGACCAAAACACCTCAAACATACAATCTCGAGCTCTAGGGCTTACTGCTTAACAAATACTACTTGCAGGCTTACTCCTAGTACTTGCGGCAATTTACTATAGCACCAGCCCCGGGACTTGATGTATCAAATTCCGTTATCAACATTTTATAATTTATATTATATATATAGAGAAGGATTAAAATGAAAACCCATTTACGAAAGCCCATCTATCTACTCTAATAAGGTACTACCACTTTTGCCACTTGTCAACCTCATATCCCTTCTGATATTTTTTTCAACCAATTTTAATATATGGTACTTATCTTTTAAGTTATTTCAATACATGAATTCTATATTTTTATTTAATGTAAATCCTAACCGATTCATTTCTTAACATTAATGGTGAAATAAGAAAATAAGAAAATATAAAAATTGAAGTTGCAGGTTTGTTAGAATAAGATTTTAATATCACCGGTAATTGCAAATAAAGAAAATAACGGTGCATCATTATCGTAGAATTTGGATTTGGATGGTAACTACAAATTATTTTTAAACTGGGATTCGAGAAACAATGCATAATTTTTTATGCAATATTGGCTTTAAATTTGGATTTAATAATTTTCTCGTCTGCATTTGCTCAAGAAAATGTGTATTTTATTAATTTTCTCCAAACATTTTGTATAAATATTGCTAATATAGAGAATACTGATTATATATATCTTGGTGTTTAGCATTAAATCATTGACGTTGAATATTACAACTATAATCCATATGTATAATAATTTACTATATGAACTATCTGTTATTTTGTAAGGGTATGTTAATAATTTACTATATGAACTATCTGTCATTTTATAAGGGTACGCATGAAATTAATGCTTTATTTATATGACTTTTTTGTGTAGTATAAAATGTTTAAGCAATAAGAAGATCAATATTTAGTTTTCAATATTTTCTTTCATAACTTAGACCAAAATGTTACATAAACATATATTTTATGACTTGATTTATACTTTTTTTATTTCATTAAATATAGTTAAATTTAATATGTCTTATAAGAAAAATTACTTAATTAAAAGCATTCAAAATTTTAAACCAAAAAATCTTCTTCAATTCTATTCCACTATTTTTGCTTTCCAAAATCATTTAGGATATTGAAACTTAGAATATCGTTTTCATTAGTTATTTACATAGTTTCAATATTATATTAACTTACTAATTTTATTTTTATACTAATACAACGAATTGGGTTTACGTTAGTGTTACATGTTGGTTAGTACATAATTAAAGTGTTTATTATGGCTTATATTAAAAATAATAAAGCTATATATAGATTTTTAAAAAAAATTTAACTGTCATATCATTTATTATTAAAATGTGTTATAAACAATCATTAAGATTCGCACTTATTATAATGTAACTTAACAGAAATATTTATTATTTTTATTTTTTATTATTTGTAACTTAATCATGGTCCTTATTACATTTCAAGAAATATTCCATTTTCACATCAATTTAAATGTCATTTACCATGCTTCCATAAAATCTCTAATCTTTGTTTTTTTTTTCTATAAGTTGTTTAATTATATATATCGATTAATTAAATATTTTAACAATTTCCCATAATATTAACTAATAACACGTGATTAGTATTCAAATTTAAGCTTTAAGCATTTCTAATCTAATACTTATAACTGCTGTAAATAAAAATAACTACCTTCACTTTATTCAACTTTTGATCTTCTAATATTCTGCTAACTCACTATTATTTGAATATGACTTTAAGGTTAGTATATTTTTGTTATTTTCTTGGTAATTACATTTCATATGAAATGAAACAAATCATTTTGTTATAGTTTTTCGGTTTTATATATTGTTTGATTATTGTTAATTGTAAAATATAAAATCAATTAAAAATTTGTCATACACAGAATATTAATACCAACAAATTTATCATAAATTCTAAAGATTCTAAAGATGATTATATCAACAATGTTCAGGTAATCTGGCTTTTGGGATAATCATGTTTTTTAAACATGAGCAGATGATCTCAAATGACATCATATTAATTAATTAAAAGATATGATATTTTATGTGCATGAATTTTTTTTTGTTAGTTCCATGGATACATTATCATTTATCTAGGGTTGCTATGTACTTGAAGAACCTTATTTGTCACACAGAAGAGTTATAAGCAAACCTATATGTTACCTTATCAAGAGTTACAAGCAGAAATAAACTAAAGATTTTGATTTTTGATAAACAGTGTATACTGACCATTACAATCACAAATGTAGTGTTCACGAAAGGTTTTACTTATTTTTAACATATTTGTGTAATCTTAATTATGAAAGTTTTGTAATTTTAATGTAAATTGTAATTGTATTAACAATATATGATCATTTTATTGACTGTATTTCAATTAATGTTTAAAGTTTAAAATTTTCATCAATTACCCGTGTAATACACGGGCCCAAACTAGTTATATATATGTGTGTAAACTTTGGAAACTTGTTATGAATAACCATTGAACTTAAAGATCAATAGTTAGAGCATTCTTACTACCTCCACCATTTCTATCTCTAAAATTACACTAAAACTCACTATCTTTCTCTCTTTTTTTCAATTAAATAATATTTTTTATACACTTATCATTACATTTTTCTCTCTCCTTCACTCACAACCACTTTAAAAAAATATTAAAAAATTTAGATGCTACAGGAACTTTTCAAATATACAGAAAAATCACTACATTTTCTCTCTCTTTCACTCACAACACCCTAAACCACTCCCTAAATTATAAAAACCTTCCTCTCATATTTAGATGGATGGATTGAGAATGCTCTTAGATTTGAACAACAAAGTGGCCAGACGTAGGCTCAGGGGTCTACTCAAAAACAATTAATTAAGGACTTAAATACCTATAACTAGTACGGGTAAGTAAGGTCGTCTCCACAGGGACTCAAGGAAAGTGCTAATTTTAATACTACTAATTTAATTATTAAACTAAATCGGACAAACGATGTCAAGCGGTTTTTAGAAAAAGATTAATTAAAACTAAATAATTACTTAAAAAGATTTGTAAACAATATTAATTAAAAGTATTTATTTTAGGTTCGGGTTATGTGTTCCATACGTTAATCACAGATTCTTTCGTCTTTGGTGTTATAATAATTGCTAGTCTTAAGGTTTGATTTAGGATGACAAACGGTACCCTAACCGAATTGTTGACACAAATGCACCCGGACACCACAATTACCAATCTATGTCTAAGATGATTAACTCAATGATAAGTTTTGATGATTCTAGTCCAATGACACAAAAGCTTAACCCTAAGTGTTGATGAACAACCAAACAAACGTTACACAAATCAATAATCGCAAACTCAAGCTTTAATCAACCAAATACTAATTATGCAAGACAAATCATATAAAATCAATCAAGCTATATTCATGAAGCACAAGAATCTGATCATAGTAGTATATTACACAAAACCTAAGCCTAGAACGAACACACACGACTAGCCGGACATCGACATAATCGTTAAAGCACTTATCTTGATGAACATACGATCGTAGGACAAACCGGAAGCCTCAGGATGGATGAAAGTTGCCTTATGACACCTCTTCTGCCTCTGGAAGTCGTAAATATCTGAATGGGGAGGTTAAGGGGTTTATATAAGGCAAACCTAAATTTTTTGCCGACATAAGCATCTTCGCGTATCGCGAAGATGATTGGGAGGCTTCTTTGCGTATCACGACGGACAAAATAGTCGCGGCCGGATTTCTACAACTTCGCGTATTGCGAAGTGCCCCTTCTTTGCATCTTCGCGTATCGTGAAGATGTAAAACTTTAGATTTTTCTATTTTCTTTTCTTGAATGCCTCGTGATGCTTGCACGTCCAATCTCTCACTTCTCGATCTTCGTTCCAAACCCATAAATATCCTCGTTAAGCTCCATAGCTTCCAATATCCTAAAAACAGGTAAACAATGTTTGAAGTACCAATGTTCATTCATTTATTAACCTAAATATAACTTTTAATATATAATATTAACTAACTTTTACCCAACCATCACATCTCTACACTTATCCTTTTTCGTCCCAAGAAAGACTTTGCAATGGAATCAGAATCAGAGATCATTCTCAAAATACATCATAGATTATCTTAATTAAGCACAAAGAACACAAAAACCGCGATTGCCGATATTGTTGTCCCCTTAAACCCATGCCTCAATACTTACCGGGAAAAATAAGGTGTGATAGTTTTATTAGTTCATATGATTAAAATGGAACTCACACCTCAAAGCCCTGAAGCCGCCTTACCATGCTTCATTATAGCTATACCAAACCAGACCAACCCAACTTGACTTAAACCTTAAGATTAGACGATCAAAATTTTGCTCATTTGTAGAATTTTTCAAGCCCATATGTAATAGCTAAGACAATCTTGGATATTTTATTGAACCAAAACCTAAACTTAAGTATTAAAGTCTATCAATGGCCATTAGATATGATTAAGGTACAATTAGGTAACCAACTAGTAAATAGCCCCCACTACATGACATACCCCCGTTATCAAGCAATACCCCGAAGTCCATCACCATACGTGAGTAGGCATGAATTCATTTATAGGGCTTACATATGACGTGTCTCGTGTGGTCCGTTTCTTAGTGGTAATAAGACGCGAACACGGGGACCCCATATGACTAACAGCATGGATGATCAAGTCAGTAGTGAATTTGTACTTTTAAAGCACTTTTTATGATCATGTTTATTGACTTATGAATTGGCAGATAAACTGCAGGTTTGCTCTTTTTAAGCTTTTTTAATATGAATAAATCCACTTAGGATTTACGCATACCAGATGATAAACCGCATACCGACCCATGGTCTCCGTTCCCCGGGGCATCCCATCAATACCGGATTTAAGGCCATAAAACCATACGCCTATGAAGTGTTTGCCACTTAACTAGCAGTTTTTTCATTTATGTTTATATCACAAGCCATCTAGCATACTCTAATGTTAAGCCTATCCAACCATTGTACTATAGACTATTCGTATTAAAATATATTTTTGGTAATCAAATATAATAGTAAGGCTTGAGTATGGCCTAATCTTTCATTCCAGTCCTTACACAGGCTTAGTTAAACAAACAAAACCCTGAAGGTGTTTCCCACTAAAAATCAAGCATTTAAAGTTCAATTAAGTCAACAACCAAATTATCCTTTCATTCTCAAGGCTGAGCCTACCGGCACATCCCAAATTAAGTGTGTTCATGTTCTATTTATCTCATATATATAATAATTTTGAAAAATAATCCCCAATTTTTCTATCATTTTCCATTATTGTGCAAAAATCTTAATTCAAGGAACATTAAACTTTTTAAATTTCAATTTCTCCCCATCCCCACACTTGAGGCACAAATTGTCCTCAATGATTAAAAATTTAAGTCATAAAATAGGGACGGGGTTAAAATTCACTTCTACAATTTTAAAAACCGGGCCTAATGTGATGGTGGTTATTAAATATACACAAATGCAATTACACTTTTAACACAAAACTAATAAAACAAATAAAGTTATGAAAACGAAATCACCTGATAGAAAATAAAACTCTCATGTGCAACTCTCGTACCCTCGGTGATCTCTCGGTGCACTTACCCCTTCAACTCACAAAATAAAATCTGCAAACTCTCAAACATGTAGAAGCAAACTTCTCACAAATGTTAAAAATATAGGTCTTTTAAACCGTTTGCAAAACGATTAATTTTAAATTACCAACCAAATATTAATTAAATTCATAACCAAATTTGTTAAACAAGTAAAAATGTTAAAAGACCTAATTCACTTTCTTAGGAATCACGGTTGCATTTAGCGTATGCAACAAACCCTTTAAACCCCCTGGTAGCCCGGGTGGACGAGTATGGTCTCGTGAGGGTTTATAGTGAACTACACCCACAAAGTTCAAATACAAAATATACAAGTACCTGAATACTAGGCCGGGTTGCCTCCTGGTTAGCGCTATGTTTTTGTTAAGGTCTTCAGCTGGACCGTTACCTGATTTGGCGGTTATGGTGGTCTAATGGAGTGCTTAGCTTCCTCCACCTCGTTCTTCTTACTCTTCCAACATAGTGGTGAACTGTCCAGAACATTCCACCTTGGACCGAAGCACGCCAACCTTCTTTGCTCGTTCTTAAACCCTGGTGGCTTCTTTACCTTCTCCTTCTTCGGTGGTTTTTTCTTACTTGCTTTACCTGTCTCATTATGAACCGCCTTTTTTCTCACAGTCTTGATATCATCACACGAAATATCCAACTCTCCAACATGAACCTCTACCGCATTCAGCTCCTCCTTTTCTCTCCCCCTTCGACCTATCAAACACAAAACTTTCTTCTTTGATGTCATCCTCACTTACATGAGGAAGACACGTGTTTGTAGCACCTGACCTAGAAGATTTATTTTCACAAGAATAATTAAATAAATTTGAAAAGATATGCAAAACTAACTTACGGTTACCAAAGGTCATGCACACTGTTCCATCTCAGCAATTGATTTGAGCATTTGATGTTGCCAAAAACGGTATCCCTAATATCACTCGCGGCCCTTCTTCATTCTCTACCGGTTCATAATCCAAAACAAGAAAATCTTCAGGATAATAAAACTCACCAACCTTTACTGCAACTCCAACCAACTTCCCTCGGGGCCTTCTTCAAGTGAAATCAGCTAACACCAATGTGGTGTCAACTTCTTGTAAAGGTCCAAACTCAAACCGGTCATAAACACTCCCCGGTAGAACACTTACACTTGCACCATAATCAACTAACGGCTTGGTAGTCTTGAACTCTCCAATCTGAGTGGGAATAAGTGGTGCCCCTGTTTCAAATTCTTCAACTGTGTCGTTCACCCCATGATCTTTAATGGTGATTGCACTAATGTGTACGTTTTTACCATTTGATGAACTTCTACTCTGATGGTTCGGATTTTTCAATGTGTCACTCGGTAGCTTTTTTGGGTCTTTCTTCAAGGTGGCCATTTCTTCCGCCAATTGACTCATTTGCTTATCTCTTGCGGCATTCGCTTTTTCTTGAATCTCCATTCTTCGGCTCAAATCTTTCAAAAGTGTCAGAATTTCCGAATCTTGCGAAGAACTTTGGCCTAGAGTCGCCCCTTGACTTTGCTAACCTTGCTGATAACTTTTCTGATAACTCTTGTTATACCCCCTGACTCCTTTTGATTATACCTGCCTTGACCGCTACCCCTCTCGTTCCCATATTGCCGCTGATTTGACTGATAATTTGCTTTTTGGGAACTACCTTGAAAGTTCGGGTTTTGTTGCGTGTTCGGGTTTCCATAATTGAAGTTGGGGTGGTTTCGGAGGCCCGGTGATAGGTGTTTGAATTCATATTATTATTGTACCTCTTCTCACCCTGAACAAAGTTCACCTCCTCTTCTTCCTCTTCTTCTTCATCTTCCAACATGACCCCACAAGTAGCCACTACATGGCCTATTCCACCACAACCTTCACAAACTGGATACGTCTTTCCTGACTTGCCTTTCTCTTTAACTCCCACACCCATCAATCGATCCAACTTTCTCTCCAACCTAGCCATACGATCATCCGACTCACCACTATCCACGGATTTCACAACCGCCCTTTTTACCATGCGATTCGACTGAGCTTGCCTTTTCGAGTTCATTGCATGCCTTTCTAACTGTTGCCAATCTTCATTCTTATTATTAGTCAAAAACGACCCATTTGTGGTCGACTGAAGATCACGCACATCGTCACTCCACAACCCGTTATGAAATGCTTTGATCAACTCCCACAGTGCAATCCCATGATGCGGACAAGTTCTCAACAACCTCTTGAATCTAGTAAATGCCTCATGAAAAGTCTCACCTGAACTTTGCTGGAAATTTTTGATGGAGGTTCGGGCCTCGGACGTTCTTTGTGGGGTGTAGTATTCATCCAAAAACTGCTGAGCCAGATCTTGCCACATATAAATACTTGCTAACGGTAATGATAAAAACCACTACTTCACTAGATCTTTAAGGCTAAACTGAAACACAACTAGCTTGACTTCATCAGCAGTGAACCCTTGAATCGAGATGGTGGCACAAATCGCATTAAACTCGCTTAAGTGCAAGTACGATTCTTCAGATGCTTTCCCATGAAAAGTAGGCATCCCGGTCAGGTTGCTTTGCCTTACTGAAAACATTCTTCCTTCTCTAACCGGGATCACAATGGGAAGCGGGTTCGTAGCCACTTGTGGAATAAAGTGGCTTTGAACCCCCCGAACGGGCGGTGGAATGAATGCCCTCGGGACTCCATCGTCAAATTCATACTCGGGAAACTGTGGCTCGGGGGGGGGTCTTGTCTTCTTCTTTCTCAATGGTTTCTTGGTGGTTGAGTGGGCTCGGGTGTTCGGTTTCTGTGAGGTTGTTGTTGTTGTTATCTTCTATAATACCGATCCCCTTGTACGTCTTTCATCTCCTCTTCATCCTCGAACTCATCAAAATTGTCAAATCCCCTCCGCCGATCATACTCGAACTCGACTCTATTATGCAGTGGTTCAGACCTGATTAAACGATCATCTCTCATTTGATATCTACTTTGAGCTCTTGGGTTTCGGTTTTGGTGAATGGGTGGGTTGAATGGTGGTAGGTCATGGATTGGTGGGTGTTGTGGAATGTTTTATGGGATATTTTGTGGAATGGGTTGTTCTCGATTGTGCGGCAGATTAAGGTCATTGGGTTGAAACACAGGTGGAACCGGGTAGGGGTTATCTTCTTATGATTCATGTCTTTTTCTTTCGGTCTTGAAGTTTCACCCCTTCTTTGTTTTGCTCGGTTTCTTCTCCCGGCTTTCTCAATCTCAGGATCAAACTGCAACACCTCCTTGTCTCGAGCAAACCTTGTATGCATCAACCTAAAAGATTAACTGCACACACCAAACGAGCACACCCCGCGTAAAATCAACGAAGAAAAGAAATTAAACTAAAATTAAACTATATTAAACTAAATTATGCTACTTTAAACTAAACTAAACTAGCACTAAGCGCGTTGAGTCCCCGGCAGCGGCGCCATTTTGACGTAGGCTCGGGGGTCTACTCAAAAATAATTAATTAAGGACGTAAATACCTATAACTAGTACGGGTAAGTAAGGTGGTCTCCACAGGGACTCAAGAAAAGTGCTAATTTTAATACTACTAATTTAATTATTAAACTAAATCGGACAGACGATGTTAAGCGGTTTTTAGAAAAAGATTAATTAAAACTAAATAATTACTTAAAAAGATTTGTAAACAATATTAATTAAAAGTATTCATTCTAGGTTCGGGTTATGTGTTCCATACGTTAATCACAGATTCTTTTTGTCTTTGGTGTTATAATAATTGCTAGTCCTATGGTTTGATTTAGGATGACAAACGATACCCTAAACGAAATGTTGACACAAATGCACCCTGACACCACAATTACCAATTCTATGTCTAAGATGATTAACTCAATGATAAGGTTTGATGATTCTAGTCCAATGACACAAGAGCTTAACCCTAAGTGTTGATGAACAACCAAACAAACGTTACACAAATTAATAATCGCAAACTCAAGCTTTAATCAACAAAATACTAATTAAGCAAGACAAATCATATAAAATCAATCAAGCTATATTCATGAAGCACAAGAATCTGATCATAGCAGTATATTACACAAAACCTTAGCCTAGAACGAACACACATGACTAGCCGGACATCGACATAATCGTTAAAGCACTTATCTTGATGAACATAGGAACGTAGGACAAACCGGAAGCCTCGGGATGGATGAAAGTCGCCTTATGACACCTCTTCTGCCTCTAGAAGTCGTAAATATCCGAATGGGGAGGTTAATGGGTTTATATAAGGCAAACCTAAATTTTTTGCCGACATAAGCATCTTCGCATATCGCGAAGATGATTAGGATGCTTCTTCGCGTATCGCGAAGGACAAAGTAGTCGCGACCGGATTTCTGCAACTTCGCGTATCGCGAAGTTGCCCCTTCTTTGCATCTTTGCGTTTCGCGAAGATGTAAAACTTTAGATTTTTCTATTTTCTTTTCTTGAATGCCTCGTGATGTGTGCACGTCCAATCTCTCACTTCTAGATCTTTGTTCCAAGCCCGTAAATATCCTCGTTAAGCTCCATAGCTTCCAATATCCTGAAAACAGGTAAACAATGCTTGATGTACCGGTGTTCATTCATTTATTAACCTAAATATAACTATTTAATATATAATATTAACTAACTTTTACCCAACCATCATGGCCCCACCTTAAAAAAGTAAAAGATGTTTCAAAAGTGGACAGAAGGGTAGTATAGTAAAATTAAAAATTACAATTGATTTGACAATCCTGAATTTCTCTTCCAGTCAACAGTGAATAGCAGGCATAGTTGATTTGACAAAAAGCTGAATATGACATTGGGAAATGTGTTTCTCTCTCCAGACGAAAATGTAAAAGATGTAAACTCTACGTAAAACATGTAAACTCTTGTAATTAGTAATTGACTTTGTGAATGTTTTTTTGCAGGTGGGTCACATTTCCCACTCACTCTCCCTCCCTCCCCCCCTCTCTCTCCAAAAAGCTAAATAATGACACTGGAAAAAGTTTTTCTCTCTCCAAACGAAAATGTAAAAGATCTAAACTCTTGTAAAAGATGTAAACCAGACGTATAACATGTAAAATGGTAAATGTAAAATGTGAAAAACACTATCACTCCAAAAAAAATGTAGGCAAATGCATTGGGATGTGTGTTGAGTTTGTCTCTCCAGATATAGTATATATAAACTGGTAAATATACAAACTGTAAACCATGTAAACTCTTTAAGACATATGTAAGTGTAATACAAGCATTACATATAAAACTGGTATATGTAACGTGTAAAACATGTAAGCTCTTTAAGACATATGTAACGGGTAAATGTAACATGTATAAAACATGTAAACTCTTGAATACATATATAAGTGTAAATACAAGTAATTGTGTAATACACGTAAATGTGTGAAATACATACACAACAAATTAAAGCAAATATATATATATATACACCTTTTTCTTCGTTTCTTCAATATCATCATCATCATCATCTTTGAAAAACAAAGATCTACCTACGAACACAAAACAAAATCAATTTTAGAAAGATAAAATTACACACACAAAATTACCCAAGTATATCTACACAAATTACCAAAATTACATTAAATACCCAACCACGATAAACTCAAAATTACATTAATTACCCAATAACGAAACACCCAAATTACATATATTACACAACACAAAATACATAGGTTACATAAAATACACAAATTAAATTAACGTGCTAACTGTGAAAATTAAGTTTAACTATATATATAACATGGTGTGATTATAATGTAATGTAATTACAACATAGTGCAATTACACTACGATGCTTGAAAATATAATTACACTACTTGATTCTCACAGTTAGCACGTTAATTTAATTTGTACGTTAACTCCCACCATAAAATATAATTCATACTTGCAAAAATTTATGTAAAATATATATTTTTTGTTTATACACAACTACTTTACCATTTCAAGTTGTTAACTCTAGGATAGACATTTATACCAGTCACTATTTGTTTTAAGGTTTTTTTTTATATGAAAGTAAGTTATAAAAAATACATAAGTGAAATTCAATAAACTGTAAACAATGGAGAACCAAAAGAATTTATGTGGTTTAATATTTAATCAAACAGAATAATAAATAAATATACTACACTTATATGAGTTTTTATTTTTTCTTTCATTTTTTTTACGTTTGCATAAAGAAATGGATTTTGATGTCTAAAATATTCAAATAAAGTCTCCATGACATGGCTTCATTAAACACTTTCAAACCTAAAGATATTAACTTTTTAACTGGGCCAAAAGTTAAATGTGAAAAGCCCATGTAATTAAAATTCAATTAGGGCACCTGCCATCCGCACTTTCACTTTCATCGTTTATCTTCCGAATAACACCATTGAAACCACCTCTGAATAAGCCGGAGAAAAATTTTCCGATCATGCTATTCTTTTTTTTTACTTTTCTTTCATCACCCATCAAATTTCAAAATTTCACAAGTTTGATGTCAAAATTTCACAATGTGAAACACCCAACTTTTTTTTTTATTTTAATACTTTTCAAAATACATATCAGAGTAGGTCCCAGATTACATCCAAAATATGTCACTCGTGGTGACGTGTTATTTTATGAAAATATATATTATACAAGAAAACATATATGTTTAACAACAAACTTTATTATACAAACTATTAAACACGAGAGTGTGGTTCTCTTGTCAGTCCAGTCACGTCCATGAAGCTTCAACCATCTAGGGGTGATTTTCCTGAAAATATTTTAAAAACATATTTTTATTAGCTTTCGCTAAGTAAGTACACCATTTTATAAAATATGTTTTATTTTCATATGGAATTTAACACCCAAATTTCTTAGGATTTCAACACCCGAATTCCTTATGTTTACTCCTTACTATTCTTTGGGAATTCAACACCCGAATTCCTTATGTTTACTCCTTATTATTCTTTGGGAATTCAACACCCGAATTCCTTATGAACTCATTTTTAACCCATGAGGGTTGTTAACTCTCCCTTTTATTTGGAGTTCAACACCCGAACTCCTTGAGATTTCAACTCCCGAAATCTTTTTATTTATAATATCAAAATTTTGGAGTTTTAATTACTAAAACTCTCGAGACTCGTAACCCATATATTTTTATTGGAGCTTACCACCATATTTATTTCAAAACTATACCCCCTTTTTAAGCCACTAATTCCATATACTTGGAACCATAATCTCATAAAACATTTTCCAAATAATCATATATTTGAGTACTAGGTAAGCACGAATAACACGCTATAGAATAAAACGATTATGGTTCCGTGTACTTACCTCTTCGTATTAGTAACTCAAGTGTAGACGACAACCCGCTATGATGGAAACGTCTCTATAATACACTACTCTGTTTTCTTGTTTAAAAGTTTACACTTATATAGACTAAATTTGAGTGTCATATGATGATGTATCAGACTCTTGTGCATGGAAAACATTTATATATATAAGGCATTCTTATCCATTAAGAAATCTTCTCCATTAAGAAAACTTTGTCAAGAAGATACGAGCTGACATCATTTTCTTACCCTATAAGATTTCTATTATAATACAGATATTATGGATATGCATGACATCCAATTCAAAGACTTACTCGTTAAGGTTTTCTACAATCTTATCTTTTCCATTTTAATATTATAATACAGATATTATGGATATGCATGACATCCAATTCAAAGACTTACTCGTTAAGGTTTTCTACAATCTTATCTTCTCCATTTTAATATTGTAATACAGATATTATGGATATGCATGACATCCAATTCAAAGACTTACTCGTTAAGGTTTTCTACAATCTTATCTTCTCCATTTTAATATTATAATACAGATATTATGGATATGGATGACATCCAATTCAAATATTTTATTTTTATCCACAAAAAGGGATGTTACAAATCTCCCCGTCTTAAGTAGGTTTCGTCCCCGAAACTTGTTCATACCTCGAATAACTCAGGGTAGTATTTTCTCATTTCATTTTCGGCTTCCCATGTGGTATCCAAACCTTGCCGATGTTTCCATTGTACTTTTACTTGACTTATATCTTTATTTCGAAGTTGCTTAACTTTACGATCAAGAACTGCTACAGGTTTTTCTACATAGTTAAGCTTATCATCCACTTTGATGTCATTTAACGGCACACATGCCGTTTCATCGGCCAAGCATTTTCGTAAATATGACACGTGAAATGTGTTATGGATATAGTTTAATTCTTCGGGTAGCTCTAACCGATATGCCACTTGCCCCACATGAGAAATTACTTTAAATGGACCAATGAATCGTGGACTTAGCTTGCCACGTTTACGGAAACGAATCACTCCTTTCCATCGAGAGACTCTTAACATAACATACTCGCCTACTTGAAATTCGATTGGGCGTCTCCGTTTATCAGCATACGAATTTTGTCGATCATGGGCTGCTTTTAAATGTGCTCTAATTTGATCGATCTTTTCATTCGTTGCATTTACAACTTCTTTATTTGCAAGTTCTCTTTGTCCGACTTCTCCCCCAACACACTGGAGTGCGACATTTCCTACCATACAACATTTCAAATGGGGGCATCCCTATGCTTGAATGGTAATTATTATTATAAGAGAACTCTGCTAGGGGCAAATACTTGTCCCAACTGCCACCAAAATCAATAATGCAAGCACGAAGCATATCCTCAAGAGTTTGAATTGTTCTTTCGCTTTGTCCGTCGGTCTGAGGATGATATGCCATACAGATCAATAATTTGGTTCCCATTTACTCCTGAAATTTTCTCCAAAATCTTGAGGTAAAGCGGGTGTCTCTATCGGATACGATAGATACTGGCACTCCATGTCTTGACACCACCTCATTAATATACACTTCTGCCATTCGTTCAGAAGTATATTTTTCATGAATGGGTATAAAGTGTGCACTTTTTGTCAAATGGTCGACAACCACCCATATCGTGTCATGCCCTTTGGTTGTTTTTGGAAGTTTCATTATTAGGTCCATCGTAATGTGCTCCCATTTCCATAATGGAATCTCTAGTGGTTGCATCTTCCCATATGGCTTCTGGTGTTTAGTCTTCACTTGTAAACAAGTTAAACACCTTTCCACATATTTAACAATATCTCTTTTCATACCAGGACACCAATAATTTTTCTTCAAATCATTGTACATTTTGGTTGCACCTGGATGAATTGAGTATTTTGATTTATGGGCCTCATCAAGAATGATCGTTTTAATTGGACAAGACTTACGAATCCAAATTCGTCCAAAACGAATGATGTGTGTCTAATAACCCTATAAATATGACCCTCACAACTAAGCTTTAATATTAAAACAAAAATCCTAAAACCACACACAATCGGCAAGTGTACCGATCGCAAGTAGTATAGACTTAGGAAGTCCGAGTATCGAACACGTGGACACGTCAGAACGCTAAAGATCACTAACCCTAGACAAGACCTACCTTATAATAATAATTATATTGATTTTTGATTTTTAAATACTTAACTTAACTAACTAGACTGACTGACAAAACTTACCAAAAATAGAAAACTTAACAGAAAACTAACTGAGTTGACTTCGGGTGGAGAAAAAGTCTACCTAGGTCTGAATCAAATTGTAGGCCTAACAAGCTAATGGATTGAATGACTTCAAGACACCGGTCCCTAAAGATAACACGACTAAGGATCGCTCGGGCTCACTGGATCACCTCTCGGTCTAACTCAACAAGCCTAAACTACTCAAAATCGGCTAAAACGACCAAACCGGGAAACAATTGCTAACGTGTTCTAATGCTAGATCACCTCTCGGTCTCACCAACACTCGACCCTAATGGCAATGAATACTACACAACCAAGGATAGAGGAACAATTCAACTTAAACCAAAATAGATCAACTAGTCGCTCACAACACCTAAACCTGACAAGAAACGAACTCGCTCTCGCGCAATCCTTATTCTAGCATACAAAGGTAATGAGACAACCCTAACTTCCTATCACCTCTCGGTCTCAAAGAAGGTGTCTAACCGCTGTACTTAATCCATAAATCATGCAACAAAACCCTACGGTTGTACCTACCGCAAACAAACCCTAAACACAAAGTCTAGAATCAAACAATGCACCGATCAATCAATACAAAACTAATCAATCAACACACGGGGTTTATGCAATGAATCACTAAAATTTCATGCCACTAAACACAATCTATTTCATGTCTAAATCAAACTTTACAAAAGCAATTCAAGTCTATCTATCAAACAATCCATAAAACCTATCAAAACCTAACAAGAATCATCATTCCTAGGTAGAACTAACAAGATTAGCCGAGCATTATATTTGGACAACAGCAAACACTTAATAAACCCATTAATAAACTCATACCAATCATCTTAACAATTGTCTAACGATCAACAATAATCATAAACACTTCAATCTCTAACACAATTGCAAAACAAATTAACAATTAAGCAAGAAACTAAAAGTGTATGAACAATGAAAAAGATGTAAGGATATGGATGTTTCCGGGGCTGCTCCTTGTTGTAAAATCTGATGATAATCGATCTCGAGGCTTGGTTCTTGCTTGTTCTTCCTTCCCTAGCCGCCACAAGCTCCAAACCCTAGCACACAAAACTTTTTTTCTTTTCTTTTTCCTTCCTGATTTCCGATCACAGAACTGTAGCATAGGGTTTTTTTATTTTATTTTTTATGTTATAATATAATATGGTCTTGGGCATCCATGATGCATACGGGTCGGGCCTTGAGCTTTGTCTTGAACTTGTATGCGTAAAAGGCTCGTAGAATGCTCGAAAAGCTCGGTTTTTCTTCTTTCTTTTACCCAAAACCTACAAGATTAATAAATGTACGTAAAACCTATCTAAAACGAGTTAAAACATATAAAATATTATATAATACGTAGATAAAACGTGCGAAAAATACGTGTGTTTTACAACACATCAACGAACCTTAATTCCTTTGTCATTTTCTTCCAAATGTTGGACTTTACCGAAAATTCTTTCGTGCTTTAAATTTTCTTCTTTTAGCGCCTCTTTTTGCGAGTTTTTAATTTGATCAAATATGTCCGAATTTACAATTATTTTATATGAATGCACCTTAATTGGAGAATAACTCTCTTTTCGGCTTAGGGCATCAGCCACTACGTTGGCTTTACCCGGGTGATAGAGTATCTCACAGTCATAATCTTTGACAAATTCCAACAACCGCCGTTGTCTCATGTTTAATTCTTTCTGATCAAAGAAATATTTCAGACTTTTATGATCAGTATAAATTGTGTATCTAGTTCCATATAAATAATGCCTCCAGATCTTTAGCGCAAATACTACTGCCGCTAATTCAAGATCATGAGTAGGGTAGTTTGCTTCATGTGATTTCAATTGTCGTGAGGCATATGCTATCACCTTCCATCTTTGCATAAGGTCACAACCCAATCCAACACGTGAGGCATCAGAATAAACCACAAAATCTTCTGTTCCTTCAGGTAAAGCAAGTACCGGAGCTCTAGTTAGCTTTTCTTTCAAAATTTGAAATGCCTTTTCGTGTTCAGGAATCCATTCGAACTTGGAATTCTTTCGAGTCAGCTTAGTCAACGGGGAGGCAATTTTTGAAAAATCTTGAATGAAACGCCGATAATAACCGGCTAAACCCAGAAAACTTCTGACTTCCGTTGGAGTCTTCGGAGGAGACCAATGCATAATAGATTCTATCTTGGCGGGATCTACTAGAATACCATTCGCGTTTACTACGTGGCCTAAGAATTGAACTTCTCGAAGCCAGAATGCACATTTAGAAAATTTTGCATATAGTTTCTCTTTTCTTAAGGTTTCAAGAACCTCGTGAAGATGTTGAGCATGCTCTTTTTCAGTTCGGGAATAGATGAGAATATCATCGATGAATACGATGATGGAACGATCAAGCATATGCTTATATACTCGATTCATAAGATCCATAAAGACAACTGGGGCATTTGTTAAGCCGAATCGCATCACGACGAATTCATAATGCCCATATCGAGTACGAAAAGTCGTCTTAGGCACGTCTTCTTCTCGTACCTTTACTTGATGATATCCGGACCTTAGATCGATCTTTGAGAACCAACTAGCACATTGTAGCTGATCAAAAATATCATCAATTCTAGGTAAAGGATACCTATTCTTGACGGTCAATTTATTCAATTCACGGTAATCAATGCATATCCTCATGCTACCGTCTTTCTTTTTAACGAACAAAATAGGTGCGCCCCAAGGTGAAACACTTGAGCGAATAAAGCCTTTAAATAATAGATCTTGGAGTTGAGACATCAATTCTTTCATCTCGTTTGGTGCCAGTCGATATGGAGATTTAGCCACAGGTTTAGCTCCTGGAACTAGATCTATTTTAAACTCGACTTCCCTTTTCATGTGGAACTCCTGGCAGCTCGTTAGGAAAAATGTTAGGGAATTCATTAACAACAGGGACTTGATCAAGTTCCTTTCCTTTTGCTTTTGTATCTATCACATATGCGAGAAACACTTGATGACCATGCTTCAAACAATTCCTCACCTTCACCATCGAGCATATTATGATATCATTCTTCCTTTCTCCATAAACACAAACTTGTTTTCCAGCCGGTGACAGAAATTGGACGATCTTTTAATTGCAAACTATCGACGCATGATGTTGGGATAACCAATCCATTCCAATAATGATATCAAATTCCCGTAGAGTAATTGGAATTAAATCGATAGAATATTCATCTCCTTGAATATTTATTTTAGAATTTCGACACACTTCGGAGACGACAAAGCTTTTATCACTAGCGATTTCGACTTATAAGGAATTTATCAATTTACTTCTACTAAAGAAATTATGGCAAGCAAAATTTTTGGATACGAAGGATCTACTAGCTCCGGAATCAAATAAAACATAGGCAGAGAGTGAATTTACGAGAAAGGTACCTGTTACGACATCAGGTATAACCTTCGCCTCCTCCACGGTGATTTGAAAAGCCCTGCCTCGGGGTTTTGGAGCTTCTAACTTCTTTACGTTCTCTGCAGTTCTTGATCCTTCTGCCGCCTTTTCATTCCTTGCCCTCAACTCTGGGCATTCATTTTTCATGTGACCTGGTTTATAGCAATTACAACATATGTTCACGGGACTAGTACACTCTGGTGCCGTATGCCCGAGTCTTCCACACTTATAACACGTAGGGTTCTTATAATGGCATTCTCCTAAGTGTCTCTTTCCGCAAAACTAACAATTACTAAACTCCTTCTTAAAGCTAGGTATTTTAGCAGGCTAAAAATTTTCGCTTTCTTTGTAGGTGCTGCAGGTATTACAACATCTAGCTTCCGCTTCCCATCTCTTTCAACTTGTCTTTTTAGCTCCACCTCTCGTTTGCGAGCCTAATTAAGAAGCTCCTCTAAACTTCCGCACTTTGATGGAGAAATGAATTCTCTGATTTCTGTTTTAAGTATTATGTGGAAACGAGTCATCCATGCTTCTTCACTAGTGAAGAGAGAAGGGCAAAACTTAGCTTTATCGTAGAAAATTCCAAATATTTCGTCCACCGTTTCATTGCCTTGATGCATATGAAGAAGTTCCTCAGTTGGTATTCGATCAATTGCAACACGGGGACTGAAATGTTTTAGGAAGATTGGTTTGAATTCTTCCCAAGACATATTTCTTATCGTTTCTCTACCCTTTTCCTTTTTGACCATATCCCACCAGTCTTTAGCTCTTTCAAAAAGCTGGTTTGTTGCGAACATCACTTCATCAGTCGTGTCGCAATGGCACGTATCAAAAATAGTTTCCATAGCTGTAATCCACATTTGGTTGACCAAGGGATCTATTTCTCCCTTAAATTGTAACGGCTTACAAGCCATGAAATTCCTATACGCACATCGATGCGTTTCTACCTCCACTCGTGGTGCCGCCCCCATGTTCTCGAGAGGCTTTTCCACATTCGTTTCATTCTTTTTTAAATTTTTTTTCCAGCATAATTCCTATAGAATTTTGCATTTCAGTAAGAAGATATGGAATATTGGCTTCAAACGCCTTCCAACCTCAATTGCTATCTTCTTGCGAATTTCGTCAGGGACAAAATTTGCAGTATCTTCTTGACGAGGTGAAGATGCAGATTTTTCCGAAACATTATCTACATGCTTTTATGCATTACCGCTTCCATCACCGTGTACAGTATTTTCTTCCACCATGTCTCTTTACTGTGACGAATAATTTATTTATTATTATTTTTATTCCATAAATTTATCCTTTCTAAGGTACTTATCTAAGGCCTTTATACTCCTTATCTATTGTTAATTCTAACAATCTATTCAAGGCCATAAAGTACTCTATATGCATATATGACGTAATAACTATAAACAAACACATCATCATATGCATATTTACATTACCCCCACTTACTCTTTATTGTTTCGAACACAATATAATTATTGAGGCTTCATAGTGGTATGATATATTGTCTCATACTGGCCAGGTATGAAAGAAATATATTATACTCATCCTGATCCCCCAATTACTATATTGTCTTTTAAACATACAAATTTCAGTTTTCACATATTTTCCCCTTTATTTTCATTATGCACCCATACCAAACTCCCCTTTGTAGCTTATGTGGACCGCTTCTGGACTGAACCCTCTCGTTTATTTATCAAGAGCACTTATGGTTCGAGTCTAAGTATTCATCTTGAATGCTTAAATCTCTCGAACCGTGCTCTGATACCAACTTGAAACACCCAAATTTTTTTTTATTTTAATACTTTTCAAAATACATATCAGAGTAGATCCCAGATTACATCCAAAATATGTCACTCGTGGTGACGTGTTATTTTAAGAAAATATATATTATACAAGAAAACATATATGTTTAACAACAAACTTTATTATACAAACTATTAAACACGAGAGTGTGGTTCTCTTGTCAGTCCAGTCACGTCCATGAAGCTTCAACCATCTAGGTACTTTTCCTGAAAATATTTTAAAAACATATTTTATTAGCTTTCGCTAAGTAAGTACACCATTTTATAAAATATGTTTTATTTTCATATGGAATTTAACACTCAAATTCCTTGGGATTTCAACACCCGAATTCCTTATGTTTATTCCTCATTATTCTTTGGGAATTCAACACCCGAATTCCTTATGTTTACTCCTTACTATTCTTTGGGAATTCAACACCCGAATTCCTTATGTTTACGTCTTATTATTCTTTGGGAATTCAACACCCGAATTCCTTATGTTTACTCCTTATTATTCTTTGGGAATTCAATACCCGAATTCCTTATGAGCTCATTTTTAACCCATGAGGGTTATTAACTCTCCCTTTTATTTGGAGTTCAACACCCGAACTCCTTGAGATTTCAACTCCCGAAATCTTTTTATTTATAATATCAAAAGTTTGGAGTTTTAATTACTAAACTCTCGAGACTCGTAACCCATATATTTTTATTGGAGCTTACCACCATATTTATTTCAAAACTATAGCCCCTTTTTAAGCCACTAATTCCATATACTTGGAACCATAATCTCATAAAACATTTTCCAAATAATCATATATTTGAGTATTAGGTAAGCACGAATAACACGCTATAGAATAAAATGATTATGGTTCCGTATACTTACCTCTTCGTATTAGTAACTCAAGGGTAGACGACAACCCGCTATGATGGAAACGTCTCTATAATACACTACTCTGTTTTCTTGTTTAAAAGTTTACACTTATATAGACTAAATTTGAGTGTCATATGATGATGTATCAGACTCTTGTGCATGGAAAACATATATATATATATATATATATATATATATATATATATATATATTATATTATATATATATATATATATATATATATAAGGCATTCTTATCTATTAAGAAATTTTCTCCATTAAGAAAACTTTGTCAAGAAGATACGAGCTGACATCATTTTCTTTACCCTATAAGATTTCTATTATAATACAGATATCATGGATATGCATAACATCTAATTCAAAGACTTACTCGTTAAGGTTTTCTACAATCTTATATTTTCCATTTTAATATTATAATACAGATATTATGGATATGCATGAAATCCAATTCAAAGACTTACTCGTTAAAGTTTTTCTACAATCTTATCTTCTCCATTTTAATATTATAATATAGATAATATGGATATGCATGGCATCCAATTCAAAGACTTACTCGTTAAGGTTTTCTAAAATCTTATCTTTTCCATTTTAATATTATAATACAGATATTATGGATATGCATGACATCCAATTCAAAGACTTACTCGTTAAGGTTTCTACAATCTTATCTTCTCCATTTAATATTATAATACATATATTATGGATATGCATGACATCCAATTCAAATATTTTATTTTTATCCACGAAAAGGGATGTTACACAATGGACGGTCAAGATTTCAACCCTATAATAGTATTATTTATTATTTTTTTCACAGGGGTCGTTTGACCCCTGCGCGCACGGTAGGGGTAGGTCCACCCCTGGTCGCTCATTAATTTTAATTTATTTTTACAATATGTTATACTTTAGTTTAGTTTAGGAAGCCACATGGCCGACTATTAATGGGGGTGGGGGAGGCCGGTATATATTTGGAAAAAAATGTATTATTAATGTTTAGACTCAATTATTCAACTTTTTTAAACACATTTAAAAAAAAAGTTTTGCAAAACCTAAATTATAACCAAGTAAGCTTATTTAAAATTCTGATTGTTTAACTCAATAAAAAACCATTTTACATAAGACCCAAA
>NW_027501035.1:0-52881 GCF_021521415.1 Bidens hawaiensis | reverse complement strand
AGCCTCGGAAGGCTCTGTGCTAGATGCTACGAGTGGGCTCCCGGAGTCCCCGGAGCTGACCTCCTCCGGGTCCTCCTCAATCGACAAACTGGGGGTTCTTGACATTTTACCTGCACACAAGTTAACAAACATATAGTTCCTTCCATAGTGTAAATCATAATAAAATTAATATACACTTACTTATACAACTTGACCACATAACAATATTATCACATAATTGCACGTATGTTGCCAATTTTACCTATTAAAATCCCCCGTGACTTTCCCTGAATTCCCTCGTGCAGACAAGTCTGTTATTATGTTCCGAACCATAATAACCCACTTGTCCATCCAAGTTCATCCCGATCTCGTCACAATATATTATTAGTTGATATTCAGATCCTATAATACTTGAGCTACTGGTTATATTTTAGGTATCTTTAAAGACATCCTAATTCTTTATAACCAATGGCTCTGATACCAAGTTCTGTAACACCCCGTAACCGCAGCGGAAACGTACACGGGATGCAACAGACACATCTGATATCAACAGCATTGTTTATAAAGAAAACACCACTACATTACTTTAAAAGTATTACATTGTTCTGAGTTTCATAACCATCTAAGCGTTATCACATAAGTGTTACCGATAGTACATTAACATATTTAATGCAAAATATAGATCTCTAGACTTCCACAAAATAGCACACAGCATCGAACACATATCACTCATTCCGACTTGAGTGTACCTAGAAAGCTTGTAAAGAGAACGGGTCAACTACGAATAGTTGGTGAGTTTCACTAATTTAAATAAACCACGACAAATCGTTATAAAATCATGAATAAGTGATGTAATTATACTGAGTTCACGAGTGAAAACTCTATTAACCCCAAAACATTTAGATTAACCTCCGGGAACTCTGTTACCCCAGAACACTTCCAATAACCTCTGGGAACTCAGTTACCCCGGAAACACATTTAATAACCTCTGGGAACTCTGTTACCCCAGAAACCCATTTAATAACCTCTAGGAACTCGGTTACCCCAGAACACTGTTTCGGGCCTTACAATATTAGCAACTTAGTTAATTACCATCTTAATACATTCCCGTACGATTTCCGTACAATAAACATTATATAAATACATTCGTTTTCATGCGATTAGCATGTACTTAAACACTTTGATAGAAACATGCTTTCCGCCCCGGGAAAATATTTAAAACAGTTCAGTAAAAAGGGGCTCGTGAAAACTCACCTTCCTGTGAGCAAGATGTACTATGGTGCACGGCTACTGGTACAGATCTGTAATACGATCCCCAAATCGTTACTACACAATTTCTAACAATATAACTTAAATTCGTGCTAACCGGTACGTCTGGGGATACTGCTAACCCAGTACCGTACACGATCCGGGGACAATGTTAACCCGAAATACTTTTCAGACTTAGATTGTGATATCACTTAGAGTTCTTTAGTCAAAACTACCGATAGTTTGTTTTCTCGTTTTGCGTGCTTAGCACGGTTATTCGTCTTTATGTTTTCAAAAATGAGTTTGACCACATACGTCCCGAAAATAGTCATTATTGATATTTTCATTAAAGTGGTGAAATTAGAGCTCGGTTAAACACCCCGTTTGGCCGCGGGGCCCGTTTCCGTCTTTAATACACCGAAACGGTTGAATCGGGTAAAATTACCCAAATCATCCGAATTATTTTCGGATGATTTATTTTTACTTGATTAACCTAGTTTCATGAAAATAGTCCATTTTTAAGGTTTTTATGCACCAGTCAGCTCGCTTAGGCGAACTTTGCCGGTTTACCACGTTTTAAGCTTTAAAAGTTTGTTTTTAAGTTCCATTTAGCACAAATAAATATCCGTTTAGTCTCGGACCTTGAAATTTTGTACAAATCATATTTTAACAGTAAGGAATTTTATAAAATTTTTCCAGAATTAATTTTTATATCTAAAATTTATTTAATCATTTTTAATCGTCATTTAAACACCAAATATGTCGAAAATACCAAACGACCTTCGAAAAATCCCAAATTTTTTTGGGATCAACCCTGTCACCCACATAGTTCACTGTAATTTTTCCAGAACCAAAAACTCACTTTTCATACCATTTTTACCAAAACCGAGCTAGAAATACCTAGAACTCGTTTTACCGAAATGCCTACTTAGACTTCTCCAATGAACCCGAAATTTTGTGTGTGACTTTTATATGTTATAAAAAGCTTATTTTAAATTTTCCAGAATTTTTCATGATGTTTAGCTATTTTTCACCATTTTTGGCCAAAACCGAGCATTAAATTCACCAAATATTCATCCTTTATCCAAAAATTACCAAAATTTCACAGATCTCATATTTCCATGTGTAGATCATCTCTGTAAAATTTCATGACCCAACTCTAAACCTACCACAATCTGTCCAAAATAACTAAATCACATGAAAACCGAACTATCTTGTGTTTTCTAGCGTTAGATCGCAAAGATCTTGGTTTCTAGCCTTTGCTAGCCACTAGATACAACACTTACAAGCACATCAACACCACACCAAGCATGTTATACCCACAATCAAGCCATTTCTTTCATGGTTTCGATTAAAACATCAAAACAAAGATTTTGACCGTAAAAATTCGTTTTTGACTCTTTAACTACTTTCTTGGACCAAGATCCTTTGTATAACTTGTATACATCCCTTGATCACACGAGAATCGGTTTCATCTCGGGTTTTCACCCATTTTTCATTTGAAACCTCATTTTCTCAAGATTATGGAATTACAACTAAGAATCAAACATTAAAATCATGTTTTTACCTTATGATCTTGCTTAAAAAACTTAGGTTTTGGATGGATGATGAAGAGGTTGAGAGGATTTGGAGAGAAAGTTTGTGGAAAAAAGAAAAATGGATGTGTGTGTGTGACTAGCATGGACCGATCGGTCCATGTTAAGTGGGTGTGGGGGCCCACATCTCCAACCATGGCCACACATTTGGATTACGCAATCCGGATAATGTTGTGGATAATCTGGTTCAGTTCGTTTCTCGGTTAAACGTTTAATTCCGCTCAAAACGAGACCAAAACGGTCGTTTTTTCGGCTTAAAATTAAAATTTATATAAAACTGATTTAAAAACTTAAACCATGACGTTTATTGACTTAACACATCGTATTGTCGGTAATTGTGCATCTTTTTCGGCTTGATCGATCGTCTCTTGCTTGGTTTGATGTTAAAGGTTTCGTTTATCGTACCGACGTACTAATAAATCGAAATCCTTTTTCTGTGCCATAATTCACTTATCCCGAAGCTTTAATACTCCGTAAACATCACTAAACATTATATATTTCGTCTATAATGTATTCCCGATTCGTTCGGGTTCAATAACCGTTCATCGGTTAATCGTAATTCTAATACGACTAACTGTTCATTCGAGTATAATTCGTACTGTGAATCTTATATACTCGTATAAACACATTATAATTCATATATTCAGTATTGAATAACACGTAAATAGTATATTCCGGCTAGGGTATACCTGAATTTGCCGGAATCGTTACAGTAATGATGTTATTGATGATTATATTATGAATATGTTACACTTGTATTTGTGTCAAAATTTGCTTTTGTGTCAAAAAGATATGCTAAAATGAAAACTTTTAAGAAACTTTTGATCAAAACCATTTTGATAAAACAGAGCAAGTTGTTTAAGGGTGCAGAGACATGATAAGACTATTCAGTTCAAGCTTTATAGAAGCTTAAAAGGATTTTCAATAAAAAGACTCAAAAGAGTTACTTTTGCTTAAAATTATGTCGTTTGCTCAAGGCAGAAGGACATATACTTGTATATGTTTGGTCCTGCCATCTATTCATAGACTCAAAGGATAGCCATTAACCTAAAGACTGAAAGCATTCGGGGCAATTGTGATGTGTTCTATCACTTAAAATTATGCCAATAACTCTAAGCCTAAAGGACATGTATTTATTAATGTGTTTGGTCCTGCTGACTACTTGTAGACACTCGGATAACCATTCACCTGGAAGCTAAGAATAATTGGGGTGACTGAATATTTTAAATATGGGAAATGATAGTACATTGACTATTTGGCCAATCATATGGATTTAATAGGCTGAAAAGACACTTAGTGCAGTCCTTGACATGTATGGTTGCTTTCTCATGATGTGTAAAATCTGAGGTGATATAAACATAATGCAAATGCTAATCTTTATGTGGAGAGACATAGTTGTCTTTGCATGTCTCAAGATACATATCTCCGAATGATAGGCAGAAAAGTGACTACCCAGTTATACACAAGCATGTTGCTATTTAAATGCTAATCTTTATAAATGACAAAGAACAAGCATGAGAAAATTTGATAAAATGTCAAAAATAAGAATAAATCAACCAAAAGTTGATAAGTATCTATACATATATTCTATATTTTATCATTTTATCAAACACAGAGGGTTTCAACTAGAACTACAGAGACGGGGAGATTCAATCCTCTCTCTAATGAAAGGCATGTAAGTCCAGATTGCATTTAAGTCCAATGTTCAACCTCTATAAGTTTGAAAACAAAAATACAAAAATACTCAATTAGTTCTGTCATACAAAAACAAATTTTTGACCAAATATCAGAAGGTTGAAGTCAAATTGGGGTGATCTTGGGAAAGCCAAATAAGCTTTAAGAAGAGATATGAGGCATCATAGCACAGTGTTGACCATTTCTGTATTATGCTACTTAAATGATCCTTAACTATATCACTAAATAAATGAAATTCATGCTAAGTATAAACCTTATGTTAACGTGTCTAATCTGTCATAATAATGCTGAGAATGAAATACTGAGAAGCAACTTAGTAAATATGATCCCATGATTGAGATCTTTTCATAAAAGACAGAAAATGTTTTGAAAGGAAAGATAACTGAAATTTGATCTCTTAATTCACCATTTGCTCTTAAACAATGATCTTTAAAGATAAAAATATTTGACATTTGATTTAAGACAAAAAGAGTTTCATTTTACCTTCAAAAGGTCGGAATATGTATTTTCGAGTAAGGTTTGATGATTCTTAACCTTTTCGAGCAAACTTAGATGATTTTGTCTAAGTTTATCTTCTTCGAGCATGCTTTGATGTTTTACAAACTTTCCAGTACACTTTACTGTTATCGTTGAAGTTTAACTCTTTTGAGCAAGCTTGATGTTTGAATATGTTGTAACTAGCAAGCTTTTATATAGTTTATACTTTCTAGCATACTTTGTTATTTTGATTGAAAGTACAACTGTTTCTAGCAAGCTATTTGATATGTTTGATTACAGTGTTCACTAGCAAGCTTTGTTGATTTCTGAACTTTATAGTAAACTTAACTATTTTATAGGTTGTTTAGGTCATTCTAGCAAGCTTTGTGATTAAATATGTTACTTCTAGAAATCTTTGATGTTTTTGAACTTTATAGCACACTTAGGTGTTTCATGTGATTGTTTATCTCATCCTAGCAAGCTTGATGATTTAATGTGCTTAAATGATTTACTCATGATTTGGTCAAGTATACTTTGATATTTGTCTAGCATACTTTATTAATACGATCTTGATCAATTCTAGCGCAACTTGTGATTTAAATGATAAGTCTGAAATTTACAAGTGTTTCTGGCAAACTTTGTTTTCCGAGCACACATTAGGTTTCTAGCACACTTTATGATTCGAATATACTTGTTGAATTGAATTTATAGCTTTCGAGTACACTTTGTTTTAAGAATTCATCTCTAGCACACTTTGCTTATTCAACAGCCTCTCGAGCACACTATGTATAACAATTTATTTGAATGATTATTTGCTAACTGTTTATGCATTTTCGAGTAAGGTTTGTGTTATTCAGAAATTCGAGCAATATTGACATTTAGAAATAGATCTAAGATATTATTTTGGGATTCTTCATTGATTCCTAGCAAGGTTGTCTACTTGATGATTAATACGTGATTATTTGTCTTGTGATTTATTTCTCGAGCAATCTTGTATTTCGAGTAAGCTTCCTTCATTGTATTTACCTAATTTATTTCTAAAATACTTTATAATTTCTTAAATAAATCTGAAAGAGCAAGCTTTGTGAAAGTGGAATATGCCTAGCAAGCTTTGTGAAAACTCACTTTTCCGAGCAAGGTTTGCTAAATGAACTTTATCGAGCAAGGTTTTAAATGAGAATATATTTAATTAGATAATGTTACTGTTTGACAGCTATTTACTTACTAAATGACAAAATGCATTTAAAACCCACTTTCAAAAAGGTATAAGAGAGGGAGTTAGAGAAACTTTTCACTTTCGCTCTCGTTTCAGAATATCAACCGACTTAACTCTTACCACTTTCATTTTCCTAACCCTAATTTACCGGCCAACACAATCTGACTCTATATGCATCAATTAAGTGTTTTCTGACAATGATTAAGTGATTATGGGCATTGAATATTCATTTTTACTAACTCTCTGTTTCTTATGTAGGTTATAAATTTGTCGAAGCTCAGGTTCTTAAAGAAATTTCTTCTTATCTTCTTTAAATTATAACCTAAAACTATTTGAAGCTATGAACTTTAAGACTGCTTTTTGCTTTGAATGTATTTGTTTGTTTGAACAGATATGGCGGATGATGAACCGACATACCCGTTCGAGCACAAGCACAACATGTGTGCTTTGTTACAATTTACTTCTGATAATGAGGAGGTGGTATATATGATACGATGGCTGCAACGTTCGAATATTCTCTTTGCCTTAACAGAGTGTCCAGTGATATATAGAAATCATTTGCCAGATTTCTGGGGCTCAGCAACACTACACGATGATGTAAATGGTAGGGGTTTGGAAGCTACCGTGGCAAGACAGGAGATCCGTATGATTGAACGATTAATCAGAACCTGCTTGCAGTTACATGATGATCACAATCGCATTCATTTTACAACTGATCATCTGTTGAAGATCTTTCAGCAAACTATGGGTTATCAAGGTGATGCCAAGGAAGGACAATTCCATAAAGGAATGTTCCAAACCTGTATAGGTTTTTAATCCATCATATTATTGTGGAGTTTGCCCCTAGAAAGGGATCATGGACTTTGATGAGTCGAGATATGCCAAATGCAACTGTGGCAGTTGTTTATGATCTACCTTTCAATTTTCCAAAAATGATATTTGAGGGGATGGCAAGTATTTTGAGGAAGAACAACAAAGAAAAAGTCTTGGCATATCCAAGATTCCTTCAAATCAATATTAACAGTGTGTTGCAAGATCTACCCACTATGGGGACCACTCATGGGCTTCAGAATCCCAATGTATATAAGAGGATTGCTACTTTGTCAAGCACAAGCAAATTCAATCCACGAGCTGAATTTGACATATTGCCATGGTTGATAGATCATGATGCTGATATTATCCCTGTTCCTGAATTAACTTCAGAGGAGGAAGATGAAGAGGAGAGTGATGATGATTTTGTTGAGTCCAATGATGATGATGACGGAGATGGACATGAAGGGGGAGCTGGAAGAGATTTTGTTGATGCTGCACATGTTTAGGGGGGAGGATCAGCCTTTACCCTCACCACCACAAACACCTATCCCTACCCCCACCAGCCACACCACCTTTTTCACCACCACCACATGACCAAACAACCCAATCCCCACCCTTCCAAACACCACCTACACATACCCAAATCCCACCACAAACCATTGACCAAACCACGTTCCAACCCTTATCCCAAACCTTTAACCAAGACCTAAGCCAACAAACACATGAACCTTATATCCCAGAAACACTTCCAACTCACTTACAACCTATCCCATCCACACCAATTCAATCCCAACACACTCACTGATGTGTTGTAAAACACACTTACTTTCCGTACATTTTTACCATGTTTTAAGTGCTTAATAGTATAATAAATAAAAGTTATGGCTTGTTTTTGCATGATCATACAAAGATTGATAATTGATTGTAGGTTATGAGTTTTAAGGGAGAAAAGTTTCAAGTATGAAGACTCTGGGGGCCTTTTTGATCAATTTTGAAGACTAAAACTCAAGGCCCGACCCAAGCCCACAAGATCCAAGCCTTTCATGCATATTATATTAAGTTAATTAAAAAAAATAAAAACCTAACCAGACCTAAATCCCGAAATCCGCAGCCCCCATAGTTCCAATCGCAATTTACAGCTAAGAAAAGAAAAGAAAAAAGGGTTTTCGAAGCTAGTGGTGGCTAGAGGAAGAAGAAGAAGATCATTGGAGACGGTTGTGGACAGCAGCTAGGGTTAATATTCATCACTAATCTCAGCCCTAATCTTGAGTATAACATTCATAAACTTTGTGTTCTTGTTAGTATTTATAACTCTTACGATTTGATCTTTAAAGTTGTTTTGTTTTGCAGTTAAGTTAAGGTTTGAGTTGTTATTGATTATTATTGATTGTTGAATGATTTTAATTATGTTTGTGATGATTAATATGGTCTTTAAATTGAGTATATGCGGCTGTCCAAAAATCATGATAGGCTAAACTCATTAGTGCTACCTAGGTTAGATGAATATTGTTAGGTTTTAATAAGTAATATGGATTGTTTGATCATCATGACTTGATTTGTTAATGAAAGTTTGGTTTAATATTAAATTAGGTTGTGTTTATTGGCTGTGATTTTATTAATTATATTCATAAACCCCTTGTTTTGATTGATTGAATTAGTTTTGATTGATTATTGCTTGTTTGACTCTTTATTTTGTCTTTAGAGATTGTTTGCGGGAAGTAAAACGGTAGGGTTTAAGTGGGTGTGTTAATTGATTAGATGCAGCGGGTAGGCACCTTCTTAGAGACCGAGAGGTGATAAGAAGTAAGGTCGTCTCAAAGCTTTTACTTGTTAGGATTAGGATCGCGCGAGAGCGGATTCGGTTCTTGTCGGGTTTAGGTTTGTGATTGATTAGTTGATCTAGTTTAAGTTAAACCAAATTGTTCCTCTATCCTTGGTTGTGTAGTATTCGTTTCCACTAGGGTCGTGTGTCGGTGAGACCGAGAGGAGAGTTGACATTAGAACACTTTACCAATTCGTTTCCCGATTTGTTCTTAAAATAAATTAAGTGTAAGTTAGGGTTTGTTAGTGAGACCGAGAGGTGATCTAGCTTTCTTGAGCGAACCTTAGTTGTGTCATCCTAGTTGTGTCATCCTTAGATACCGGTGTCGTGAGATTATTCAATCCATTAGCTTGTTAGACCGTCAATATGATTCTTACCTAGGTAGACGTTTTCTCCATTGACAGTTAAGCTTATAAGTTCCATTAAGTGTTTCATTAAGTCTTGTTAAGTTAAGTCTATTAATTTAGTTAAAGTAAGTTTGGTCTAGTAGTTAATTAATAAAAATCATTTAAAAAATACTATTCTTAGGAAGGTCTTGTCTAGGGTTTAGTGATCATAAGGGTTTTCACGTGTCCTTGTGTTCGATACTCGGACTTCCTTAGTTCTATACTATTTAAGATCGGCACACTTGCCGGTTGCTTGTTATTTCTTTAGGAGTTTCGTTTTATAAATTTAAAGCTTAGCTTTGTGTTACTTAGAAAGAACATTCATTAGACACACATCACTCACAAACATTAGACCAACCCAACCAAACAAAATTCACAATAACCCATACCAAAACACTTTTAGTCCAAAACATCAACCATTAGACATCAACTAGTGAAAACAGTTTTGAGAACCCAAGCCCTCCCACTGACCCAATCCTTCCACAAACCCAAACCATAATTACACTCACCAATCCTATACCTAATCCTTTTTTCGACTCACCACCTAATACCCCTCCCCATGGTCATTATATTTTCTAAAGAAATCTTGATTTGATAAGTGAAAATGTGGAGTTAAGAGGAGAAAATAATGAGTTGAAGAAAGAAAATGGTGATTTGAAAGAATACCTGGCCCAAGCTCTTCTGAAAATTCAAACCCTTGAGGAAGAAGTTGAGAAGACCTTAGCTGCCCCAAAACAGGGGGAGAATATCCAAGAGGCCATTGTTGCTGATAAGATTGTTGATTAAGAGATGGTGGATGTGGAAGTGGAGGTTAAAGATGATGGATTGAAAAGTATTTTGAATACTTATGGTGATAGTGAGGATGAGGATAGTGATGAGAGAATGATTTTTGATGAATATTATGAGGGTGAAAAACCTGGTGATGATGAACAGAACAATGATGTTGATAATAAGGTTTTGAATACCTTATATGGTGACTTTGATGATGATCTGTTGAGGAAAGAAAAGGAGATTGATGCTGAAATGAAAAATCAAACCACTGATAATGTGGTAACAACAGAAGCAGTAGCAACTGATGATGTGGCTACTAATGTATTAACTAATGTATTGAATGACTGTGCTGCAACTGAGGAACCAATTTCAAAAGAACAAGAAACTCATAAAGAAAGTTCCAAGAAGGTTGAGCATGACAATGAGATGGAGGATTTATTGGATGATATTGACAATTTCCCCTCTGAAACTGAAGAAGAAAAGAAAAGAAGATTGGAGAAGGGGAAAGAAATAGCTGATGATGAAGAAGAGCCTGTTGTTACATAGGAGATAACTGATGAGGAAGATGAAGAAGATGGAAATGCTAAGGCTGCCAAAAGGCTTGAAAGGTGATAAATGAAACAAGGGAGAGGGAATTTATTGCCCAAACCCTAACTACAGAAGAGTTAACTAAACAAAAGACTTTGATTGAGCAAGCCAAGATTGCCAAAACTCTTGATGAAGAAGATGATTCAGATCAAGTGGTAATTTTGGCATTGATAAAGATGAAGCAGGCTGAAGAAGATGATAACACTCTGGAAATTGTCTTAAGCAAATTCAGCCAACCTCAACATGAACCTCAAAGTGAAGATAAAACTAAAACCACTGCTGAAAGTATAAATGAAGAATCTGTTAAGCAAGTGGAAACTGAAGAAACTGTAGAAACATTGTTGAAAAAGGCTTCTATGATGCATGATGATTTTACATCTCAGGTGAAGAAGTTTGGAAAGATGTATTTTAGAAAGAGGAAGGCTGATGAGAGAACTAATGAAGAAAAATCAACAAAAGGACTAAAAAGAATGATGAATCTGAATACCATGTTGAAAGCCCTAAGGAACATGAAAGCCATGTGATGGTTGTTCCTATTCGGATGGATATGCCAGATGCTGAACCAGACTTGAATGAACCCAGAATAGAAGCACTTGATGACTCAACTTAGCATGATGATGATACAGAAGCAAATGAAAGTGCTGACGATGAAACTGATGATGATAACAATGATGATGACCAAGGTGATAAAGCTGAAAAAATTGATATTTTCTCCCCTCAAGTTGAAATGATTGATGAACATAGGTCAAATATACAAGAGAGTCTGGATGAGGCAAAAAGGAGCAATCCTTTGATAATTAAGTTGATAAGATTTGGTTATGGATTTGAAAGATTGGCCCCTCTATCTGATGAGGAGTTGAAAAAATTGATTGAGAAGGAATATTATAAGACTAGAAAAAGAGTTGAAAAGAAAAATAGAGATTCTTTGAGGTATAGAGAGTATTTGAGAAAACAAGGTCTGAATGATAAAGATTTGAGCAGGATGAGTTTTGATGTTTTGCATAAACATTATAATTTAAACAGAGTAGTCAATGAAAGGGAAGAGAAGGAGAGACTGGCAAGAGAGATGAAACAAACAGAAAAGATTGATGAATTATCAAAAAGATTTGGTGGAAAATGTAAATATCTGATTGATAGAGGTATGGCTCCTGAGGTTGTTGACAGTTTGACAAAAGATCAGGTTGAATCCCACTTTAAAAGACTATCTATGAAACATGAACCTGAAAAATCAGTGAAGAGGCCAAGGCTGGTAAAGCTGGCTGATAAGATCAAGGAGGATAGGAAGAAAAGATAGGAAAATGAACAACTGGTCTTGTTGGAGAGACTAATGGAGGCAAGGGGGAGACTTAATGAGATTGAAGGAATGAGCAGATCAGACAAGCTTGCTCTACTCTTATTTGAAATGGAGAAAGATAAACTGGAGAGAGCTGAAGCATCAAACACTCCTATTCCTGTGAAAGTCAAATCAGAACCCATTGAACACAGAGATCCATGGGAGGATGAGGAGATGATTAAGTTGCTAAAAGGAATAATGATAAACAAGGTTATGAAAGAAAATGTCTTTGATCTGGTAGGAAAAGCACAATTGAAAGAATTATTTTATGAGCAAAAGGCTGAATGGGAGAAACGGTTGAAAGAAACAAGGGACCCCAAAAGTTTCATAGCTGGACCTAGTGGTGTGAGTTTTGTACCAGCTGGTCAGCTAGGGGATGCCAATATAATGGATATGATTGGAAGGCTGTTCAGAGATGGAAATGAAAACCTTGTTGATTTGTTGAACATGCCAGCTGAGATGGTGATTGAAATTTACAAGAAGAAATTTGGAATAATGGGGGCCACAAAACCTATGAAGTCTATTCCATCAAGGCCCTCAGTTTCAAGAAAACCAATCTCCACAACCAGGAATGAGTCAAGAAGAGATGCACCACAAAGACAAGAAAGGCCACCAACTGATGTGGACATGCCCATAAAACTCTTTTATGACTCTGTCACTTATACTTTGAAAGTGATATTGAAAAGCAGAGAATTAAGAGAGATTGTATTCAAAGATGACTTTGCTGATTATAAGAAAGAACAACTTGAAGAAATGGCAACTCTGGAGTTGTATGACTACCACAACAGAAACAAACTTGCAGGCAGGCAACAAAATAAGTCGTCCAAATAATTGAGAAGTGAAGCAGGGATGGGATTCCCTTTGTTGAAACAACAGAAGAAGTGGAAATTAACTGAGCATGAAAAGACTAAGAGAGGAAAGATTAAGTGACATAACACATGCTGAATTTGGATATCTCTCAAAAGTCAAGAACAAGAATCCACTTTCAAATATGAATACTTGCATCAACATGAGTAGAAAAATGACAAGGCCCAACCATGAAGTCCAAAAGAATGGTAGGATTTCTCAGATTGACTACAACGAAAAGGAAGATTCCTACATTCTTCGTAACTTTGATGGACTTATCTTGGGCATAATCAAGAAGGATGAAGACCTTACTTTCCTGCATGATGAGGATTTGAAAGACGTAATGCGCTAGACACATCCTATCAATCATCCTTATCAACAAAGACTGTTTATCTTCAAAGGAAAGGCAGGAACAGTGAGAGTGGATCGAAGACAAGCAGCCTCTAGCTCAAGAAGAAGATGAAGACTATTTTTAGCTTAGGCTTTGCTTTGTAATGTCCACTGGACAGAATTCTCAAAATTGTAATCTTTTGATTTTGTAATGTAATTTGATTTTGATTTGATGTGTATTTTTGACTAAGTGTATGTAACCTTAGAGGTGTTTTGGGACAACTGAGGTGTTCCAATCTAGGGGGAGATTGTTGGGTCAAAGATTTGACATGGTATGACTTAGGGAAGATTGGAATCTTCTCAACACTCCCCTAAATATGGCTAAGTATGGAAACCGAGCACACTTGGACCTCCTAGCAAGGTTTTACTTGTCTTAGAAAGGTATTTTGCTCTCCGAGAAAGGTTATCTTCTTGAAGTTTTCTAATGTGTCAATCCGAACAGGGTTCACTTTGTCTAGCAAAGGTGTTCAAGTCAAGCACAGTTTGTTTACTACCAAACCCTTGACTAAACCAAGCTTTCGAAGCCAAGCATTTGGAAGATCTAGCAAGGTTTCATCAATAAACAGTAGTCCGAGCATGCTTGAAGAAAGTTGATAATGAAATATTCTAAGTACTTTCTCTAGCAGGGTTCAGCCCTGAGCAAGCTACAACGCCACCAGCACAGTTCAAACAATGTTACCAGCACACTTAAGTTTGCTTAATAAGTTATCTAGTTAACAAAGGGTTGAAGGGATTCATGAAGAACAGTTTGCTCGTAGGACTATATCGAGCAAATTTTTCTATGGTCAAGAAGATTAAAGTCTGCTAGGTAAGTATTTTCCAAGGAAAATACTCTAAGTAGAGTCTACCCGAAGAACTATTCACGAGCACACTTCAAGGTTACCAGGTCTGCTAGAAGAAGACAAAACACACAAAGTCCACCCGAAGACCTATTTTTAAACTTACAATGTTTTGTAATATGTTTTCTGAATATGTTTCAGTCATTAGGCTTTCTAGAAGACAGGACAGCTGTTAGGAGGTGGCAGACCTATAAATAGAATATTTTAGGGCACGCCTCCTAAGAGAACGACAACAGAGAATCCTTTACACTTTTCAGACCTACGGAATATTTCTGATTTGAGTGTGATGGCTGTCCTAAGATTTGTACGGATAAACATTCCTTACAGAAACCCTACTTGATTTACATTTGTATGAATCTTTTTATAAATGGAAATCCTTTGAGTTAATGTTTGTATGTGCTACATTTAACAGTCGTTAAGCAACAATCTTATGTGTTAGTGATTCCGCCGTTAACATACATTTGTTCTTAATCAAAATAGCAAAGCCGTTAACCCTCTTGTCGACACATTTATTGTGTGGGTTGCGACATCAATATTGTTTGATTGAGTGATCATACGGGACCGACATAAATGAAAATTGGTCCAACCTTTGGAAAGTGATAGAAAAATTGTTTTTGTGTGCTTAACGGGTGAAGTTATTAAGCTTAAAAGGCTCTAGAATAGTCATTGATTTGTATGGTAGCTTTCCTTGATGCGTAAAGGTAGAAGTGATGTAAACTAAGGTGCTGTTTGTTTTTTCTCAAAAGCACTTCTCCACCTCTTATGTCTGCGCCGCGCAGACCACGCGCAGACGTTGGGCTCTGCAATGTGTTAGTTTTTCTGAAGACGTTTCATTAAAAAACGTCTGCGCGTCCTCTTCTCTTAGAAGTGTTGTCCATGTCACTTCTCACCTCTACTCCTCTTTTTTTTTCATTATCAACAAAACAAAACACACACCACAACCACAGACTCAACCTCCTCCTTCTCCACCCCAAGCCTAGCTCCACCTCCACCGCCTGCGGACGAGAGATGTGGGGCCATGCTTTATCCCCTTAAATAAAATAGAAAAGAAACAAGGGAAGGAAAGATGAATGGAAAATGGTAGCGACTTGAGGTCTGATGTACTAAAAATAATTAAAGGAAGAGGATATCAGAATTGAACCTTCAATAGTGGTGTACTTGTGTTAGGTGTTAGATCTGAAAATAAAAAAGTGGAAATGAAATATAATATAACGTTGATGGAGATGAACAATGAATTGATTGAAGATTCCAAAGAGTTAACATCAACCGTTGGCATTTATTTTATTTATCTATTTTTTAATTTAATTTTACAATTAATTCTCTTATTTAAGTATTTTATGTCAAATATAAATGTGGTGATTGGTGGAATCGTGGAGCATATCGAGCAAGCGGGTTTTCATTCCAGTGATTCCGCGTGTATGATTCCAACAAAAACGGTTTCAAAGTCTATCCTTGAAACGATCCGATCATGAACCACGAAATTGGCTAAACGGTTAAACGTATGCGGGCTTATGAACTGTTAGCATGCGATTACAAAACATTGTTAAAGTTTTTTGTTAGTTTTGTTAGATTGTTATTAGTTTGTAGAAAGTTTAGGATTGATGAATATTGTTATTAGTTTGTAGAAAGTTTAGAAAGTTAAAATTTTAGTTTATTTTAGCAGTCTGCAGATATTGAAAAACAAAGAGTCTTCTTGTTGCAGATTGCAGAGGTTTGGTCCACCTCTTTTGCTACAGATGTCTGCAGATGTGGTCCGCAGGCTGCAGGCGTTTTACCTCTGAAAAAACAAATAGCACCTAAATATGTTGAACTTACTGTGGAGAGTCATTTTGAAGAAATGTACATGTCTCCATATACATCTCTCCGAATGACAGGCAGAAAAGCAATTACCCGGTCATACACGAGCCCGTTAGTGTCTTGATCACCAAAAAGGTTGTGCTTTCTTACTGTAGTGATTCAGATTCAGGACTTACAGGTGATTGTTATTGTTATTTAGAAAAAAATGGTTGAGTAGCTAAGTACGCATATAATCTGTGTTTTTATCATTCAACAAGCTCAAAGCTCAAAGTTTTATCGCTTCCCAAAAAATTTTGATCCAGCACTAGGGGTTGGAGTCAAATTGGGGTGATCTGGGGAAAGCTAAATACGCTTTGAGAAGACATAGGAGGCATCACAAGTCCATAAGTGATGTCCATCTAAGATTTATGCCCAATCGAACCAAATCAATATCACTGACACAATGAAAATCATGCTAAGTGTTTATACTTGCTATTAACCTGTCTCTTTATGTCATAATAACGCTGAACATGAATCCTTGTGACAGCATCTTAAACAATATGATTTCATGTTCGGATCTTTTCTTGAAAGGCGGCTTTTTATCAGAAACTGAAATTTGATCCCAAAAATTATGTTATATTTCAAGAATACTGGAGTTTGTGTTGATTTTTGTTTATTTTATTTTGCTTCTTTTGGTTTTATCTCGAAATTACTCTCCTCAGAATATTTGTTAAAACAAATTGGGCTTTCTCTAAAGTGTTTGAACTCTTTCGGGCTTTGATCTTGCTTACTATTTATTAAAAACATGAATTTGGGCTCTCTGTTGCTTTTGGGCTTGTTTGGTTGGATCATCCTTTGGTCCTTTTGGGTTCTCGGCCCACCATTTTGCTGACTGGGCTTGTTTTCCTGGGCTTTTGTGGGTTCTCGTCCCATGATAGTTGGGGCATAAAAGGAATTTTTACCCTCAATTATTGCTATTACTTTCAAAATCAATTGATATCATCTTATCAGTCTCTCTCACACAAGCCATCTAGCCGAAAACCTTTTTTCTTAGACTAATCACACTAAGCTTCTTTTTGTGTTCGTTTTTATTGATTCATAGGTAATGAGCACAAGCTCAACTTGATTGTTTCTTGTGAGAACTAATGAGCCATGGTCTCATGGTTTGATGGATAGATAGATGGATGGATCTCGTAGATGATCATGGGGTTATGGATTGTTAGATATTTTATTAAACCAACTATTGGAACATGTTAGGGTTAAATATCAGGATTTCAAGAGATGCTATTGCAGGTTTAGTTGCGGATTGGAGACTTCGTTTATTTAGGGAAGATGACACGGAGCTCGAGGCTGAATTCAAAGAGTCGTTGTTTTGTCTCATTGGTGGTTTGACTGACAACTCATGGTCAAACAAAGGGTTCTCGGTTGACTTTTATTGACCGAGATCTCCTATCATTGACTGAGAACTCTTGTTCTCGGTGTAACTGGATAGAGAATATGCCCCATTGACCGAGAACTCTCTTTCTGACCATATGTGGACAGAAAACACCTGTCTTGGACCGAAAACAACTAAATACATTATGAAATTTCATTTATGGTCCATCTTATATGGTTTTATCACATTTGGTCCTCCATGTTTTATAATTTGACAATTGTTCCCTCATGCCTATAACTATTACTCAAGTCAAGTGAATACTCACTAACTTGACCCTTTTGTTGCAGAAATGGTTGATCTGGCTTCGTTAAAGTTTGTTGACACTCACAATATAGCTAGATATTTATTTGATCCTCTTCCAGCACACAAGGAGTTCAAGTAAATGATCGTTGGCCTCAATACTTGCAGGAATTTTCACGCCTTATGAGAAAATTTTGTCATTTGCAAGAAAATGATCACGGATTTTTGGAAAAATGCTTTGATCACCCAGCAAGGACCAGGTGGAGTTATGTCAATAGAATCCAAAGGGCAAAAGAAGCCGGTCTTCATCACAGAGGCCATTTTACGGGAGGTTCTTTTATTTGGGGATCAACCTGATTACCCAACGGAATACACGACTGATGTTGTTTCCGAGGTTCTTACAAGAATGGGCTATGAGGGATCCATCCTCCAGCAATCAAGAAGTTATTCCACCCATATTGGAGAATTATGATACACGCATTCTTTACGTGTGTGTCGGGATGAAAATGAGGTTCCGATGAGATCAGCCACAAGCAAATGTCGGTTGTGGTCGCTCTGATTATGAATTGGAATTACAAATATTCCAAGTTCGTTCTCGATGAGATGATGAGCAATCTGAAGGGAAAGAAGAAAGAGATGTTTCTTGTGTATCCTCGATTTTTACAGATGATTTTTGACTCACATTACACTGAATTGTTAAATTTGTAAAGACATTGGACATGAAGTTGATGGGACCCAATACTTTTGGATTGATGAAGCAGTCCAGGAAAAAGTCAAAGGGAGTTTATAAGGGCCTTCATGATTTAGTCAAGTTTGGCCGGTTTTCCGAAACCGAGACTGTACCGGTTATAACTCAATGTGCTGAGGAGCATGTGGCGCCAGCTCAAAGGCGTGCTGCTACACTTAAGATCAGTTCCGATGATGAAGATGAAGAGATAGAACACCGTGAAGCTGATAAAGCTTCGACTGCTGAGCAACTGAAAGATTTTGAGATGTTTAAAGAACAACTACAGTCGACTGCCTTGAAGCCTCCTCAAGCAGTCGCTGTAAATGAAGATGATGATACCCCCGAGGAACCAGCCACCGATCTCATTCCACGGAAACGAAGAAAGAAAGATTCGAGACATGGCATGCTGGTTACTGAAGTTGCAACAACAACAACACCAACAAAAACAAGCCTACATAAACAACCACATCAACCTGAGTCGAATGTTCCAGAGACTCATGTTGATCCAAGCCCATCCACCGCAGAGCCTCAGACTCAAGATCAGATTTTTGATGATATTTCTCATGAGTTTGAATTTGAGGCTGATTTTCAACATGCTGACACCGCTTTTGGATTATCTGGGTCAGTCAAGTTCTGGTGATTCCGACAAGATTGCTCAGATTCTTGCCATGCAAGAAAAATATTTACAGAACAAAGGTAAGGGGGTTGTACTTGAGGATGCTCATGTTGATGTAGAAGCGCTACAACGTCGAGTCTTTGAACTCGAACAAGATTCAGTTCTCAAAGATGTACGCATTCAAGAACTGGAAGCTGGTAATTCCAAGAAAGATTCAAAGATCAAAGTGCTCCAGTCTAACATGGGAGAATTAACTACTATGTACCTGGACCTCCAACAAAAACTCATTCAAAATTTTGGAGATGAATTTAAGAGCAGTGATGCAACCTCAAGGACACCTCAACTTGATCAAGGTGGCTATTCCCATGCTCGTCCAGCTACAAATATAGATGAATCTGAGACGCTGGAACAATACATGTCTACACCTCCAATTACAAGAGAGAAATCAGATCGAATCCAGAAAAAGCTGCTCGTGATGAAGAACTCAAATCAAAATGTTGAGTCGTCAGATTATCCAGACAGGTTCATTGCCACCTTTCCAAAGGGTTTCTCAGAAAAATATGGTGATCGTTATGGAGTTGTGTCGTGGGTTTTTGATGTTGACAAGAATATGTGGTTGGTTAAACGAAGATAAGGGAGCACCGAACACTACAAGAAGATGATGGACTTCGGGTCATGGACAAAGGCAGATCTCAGCGACCTAATCAATTCTCCATTCCACAACCCAACTCATGAAAAGCGGGAAAAAGACTTCTGGAACTTTCAACGCCGTCAAGTTGACACTGGATTTCCAAATATGAAGACCGCCGAATCATTTTTTAAGAAGGCCAAAAGGGTTAGGGATCCACGAACCGGGAAGACTATGGTAAATTTCATGTGGCCTGCCACAAAGAAAGCCATTCATATTCCTGTTCCTGATGCCATTCCAGATGGTACCTTGGATAATATGAGGTTCTGGATGTATGATAGTGAGATATCCACAGTTGTTATACGCTTACAGAAGTGCAAGGGGCAATTCAGATTTGTTGATCTAAGAGACTTGCTAAAGTTTGGGGAGAAAGATATCAAGACCCTCAGCACATTTCAAATAATAGCTGACCCGATCTTTGAAACTGCTGCAAAGGAGTTCACCGGTATGGTAACTTCTACTATCAGAACTAAGTTTTGGGCAGTGGTCTGAAGGATGCTGGCATTGATTATATGGAGCATGATTAATAACAAAGCTACAAACATGGGGGAGATTGTTGGGCCTACGCATAATGGCTTGTACTTAGTTGGGGTTAGTATTGGGTTTTGTATGTAAACCGAGATCCTTATGGATTTTGGTGGGCTTTGGGCTCTTGTTGGTCTAATTTGTTGGTTACTCTATATATAGATCTCATTGTATAGGATTTTAGGTTGGTTGTTCAGTTGGTTGTTTTGGCCGTCTAGTATTGTTAGACAAGTATTGTAAGCCAAGTGCTTAAGCACCTGACGTTAATAAGAACGTGTGTTTTGAAGCATTCCTTGTGTTTTTCATGTTCTTGTTGCTTATTCTTGAATCATCTTGTGTTGGATTTCCGCACCAACATCAAGATTACTTGATATCATATTGAAAGATCCTCCACAGGACTTACAGAACTTGTGGTTGTTTTATTTATGCTTGTTTGGTTGAATTATGTTTTGTTTTGCATATGGTTTGTTAATAATTTAAAATCAACAACTTGCATAAAATTGGTTCCTTAGAAATCAGTAGGTAGTAAAATTGGTTTTTTAAAGGTTAATGATTTCACAATAAAATGAGTTTTATTGAAAGGAACTTTGAAAATTCGTTTTCAACAAAGTACCTAGCATTTGAATGCATGCAAATGCAAGGTACATAAATTGTTTTCCAATTGAGAATTTAGAAAACATAAATCCCTTTTAAAAACAAGTTTAACACCATCCTTTGATACAACACTCGAATCACTTGGGAACTCTATGTGGGATAAAGGTCACCTAACCACATTGGAGGAAACTTGTGAGTTTGAGGTGGGTTTGCTATATTTGTGCGATAAATGTTACCTAACCACTTGTGTGTGCAAATTCACATGTGTGTGTAAGTAAGACGACTTGATTTGGAACCCATGTGAATATGGTCACCGAAGCATGGCGTACAAAGGTGTTGATGGGATTAAACATGCCAACTAAACATAAGATGTTTAACCGATCCAATAAAACTAGAAGTTTCAAATGGTTGCAATCGTCAAACGTTGACTACCTTGCTAATTAAATAGTAGGATAAAGGTTACATAACTACTATTTGAATGGAACGTTGGGTTCTGGATTTTAATCATTAATTGTCTTGGAGACATAAAGAGTATTAATGATTAAAATTGGTTAATGATATCGAAAATACTAAAATTGAGCTTTGTTAAATTACGTTTATGGCAGCAATCAATCCACCTAACGCAATTATCCCACTCGTGCATAACCTATCACTAAGAGCTATACTTGATAAGGATCGTCTAAACTACAACAATTTTATGGATTGGTATCGAAACTTGAGAATAGTTCTCAAGAAAAAAAGAAATCATACATATTGGACGATCCTGTTCCCGACAAACCAAACATTGACGATTTGGATGCCTATAACGATTGGTTGAAATACACCGAGGATTCGATGCAAGTTTCTTGTCTCATGTTGGGAACTATGATTCTCAAGCTAGGGTGGAACACTTCGAAATGGTTCGAGCGCTTCTTGCATGTCGTATGGAAGAAACCCAATCGGTTTCATCTTATGTACTTAAGATGAAAATCTACATTGAGAGACTTGAATGGCTAAATTATCCCGTCTCAAAAGAGTTAGCCACGAATATGATCCTCAATGGCCTAACCAAAAGATTTGAGACTTTTGTCATGAACTATAATATGAATGGATGGGGCAAGAGCATTGTTGAGCTTCACGCAATGCTCAAAAAGGCCGAAGCGGGAATGGGTAAAAGGGTTTTACCAGTTCTCACGATTAATGAAGGTGGCAATAAGATTAGACATCACCCGGAACCTAAGGCAAAGGTTGCCTAAGGTAAGTGACACGTCAAGGGAAAGTTAAAAGGGAAGGCTAAATTGGAACCCACCAAACCAAAGGAGAAGAAGCTACAGGTTGTCTTGGAGGATGCGTGCTTTGGTTGTGGTGAGATAGGACATTGGATTACAAATTTTTCACCCTATCTCAAGGAGTTGAAAGACAAGAGGAATGCGGGGAAAACCTCGGGTACAACTTTCATGATCCATATTGATCTTAATGTTATTTCTTTAAACACATGGGTATTGGATACCGGATTGGAACTCATATTTGCATTTTTGGTTTGCAGGAGTTCAAAAGAAATAAGCATTACAAGAAAGGAGATACAAGTATCTTCATGGGCAACAGAGCAAAAGTTGATGTTGAAGCCCAAGGAGACTACATTTTGAAGCTTCCAAATGGTTTGGAAGTTGATTTGAAAAACATTTTGTATGCTCCGATTTTGACTAGGAACATTATCTCTGTTTCTCTTTTAAGACAATACGGTTATGATTTAAAGTTTGTGGACAATGGTATTTGTGTTTTCATGAATAATGTCTTTTATTTTAAAGCATTGCCGTCTAATGGCATTTATGAATTAGTTCATGATAACACATCCTTTGATAACATGTTGTACCAATCAAGCACCAAGAAACTCAAAATGGGTTTAACTAAGACTTATCTTTGGCATTATCGCCTTGGTCACGTAAACAAAGATCGCATACATACACTTCAAAAGAATGGTCTTTCAGAATCAAATGAAGATTCATTTGATAAGTGTGAATCTTGTTTACAAGGAAAGATGACCAAGGAACCCTTTAGTGGAACTAATGAAAAGGTAAAAGACTTATTAGGTATCATACATTCGGATGTATATGGTCCTTTTAATGCAATGACAAGGAATGGTGAAAGATACTTCATTACCTTTATCGATGATTATAGTCATTATGGGTATGTGTACTTTTTAAGATACAAAGATGAAGCCTTTGAAATATTCAAAGTCTTCCAAAATGAAGTGAAAAATCAACTCAATTAAACCATCAAAGTACTTCGTTTGGATAGAGGAGGTGAAAACCTTAGTGACGTTTTCAAGATCATCTTAGGAGTTGTGGGATCGTCTCACAACTCACTCCACCCGGAACAACACAACATAATTGTAACATCCCGAAAATTCCAAAATAATATTAATTATATTACTTAATAATAGAGGGAAAGTTACTCGGGTTATCAGGAAATAAATAAAAGAATAGAGGTTGGTATGGGTCGGGCTAGTGTCGGGTAATGGACGTGGGTCTTGGACGTGGATTAATTGAGATGGGTTAAATGAGAATGGGATTTCAGGGATATAAATACCCCCAAAATCCCAAAATATCTTCATTTTCACCAAACTCCCTAACACACACACACACACACACCACACACCTACCGCCGCCGGCCGGCCGAGCCAAGGGAAGAGTCGGGCAGGTCCGAGAGAGAGAGATTAGTGTGCTAGCAAGTTAAACAAGATCCAAACAAGCTCAAAAAGGTATGATTCTTGACCTTTAAGGTTTAAAGATCCAAGCTTTTTAGTGTATAAGCGACCGAGGATGGTCGGGAAGCGTAGTGGGTGATATTGAACCATAGCAAGGGTGTTAAAAACGCTCAAAATGCTGGAAAGAAACCGAACAACGGCTGTCTGGGTAACTTCGCCTGCATCTGGGCAGCTTCGCCTTCAACGCGATGAACTTCGCCTGCAAGCTAAGTTCGCCTGATGAACTTCGCCTGCAAGCTAAGTTCGCCTGATGAACTTCGCCTGCAAGCTAAGTTCGCCTAATGGCAACTTCGCTGTAAAGTTAAGTTCGCCTAACTGGTAACTTCGCCTGAGGCCAAGTTCGCCTGATGACAACTTCGCCTGAAGCCAAGTTCGCCTGATGGCAACTTCGCTGTAAAGCTAAGTTCGCCTAGCTGGTAACTTCGCCTACAGCTAAGTTCGCCTAAGGTTAACTTCGCCTAGAGCTAAGTTTGATTAGAAAATAAATTAAAAAGCGATAAGTTAAGTAAGGTACTACTAGGCCACCAGATTAGATCAGACGAGTATTGATACGTGTAACTTGTACAGTCAGCCGAGCTCAGTTAGAGAAGGGATTTACAGCTATCAGAAAAAGAAGCAGAATTCAGGTGAGTTCTAGCCCCATTTATGTGTTACGTTTTCGGGGCTGTGTGCATACTCAATATGTTTGTTAATACACTTATCCTAAGAGATAAGTGTATGCATTATATGGATTATGTGAAATATATGAATGATTGCTTGATGGTACGTGAACGATCTTCGGATATTGCACGTACTGTCAGGTTGCAGCGCTAGGAATAAGGTAAGTATGTTATGTATGTTTATGTGTATGAACATGTAGATAATAGAAGAAAGAAATGATAACGTATGGTTGTATGGTTACGAAGAGGGTTCCGAGCCCTAGTAATACTCGAGGAATGTAGGGTGTAATGCTCTTTATAACGTAAGATATGAAAGTAAGATAATACAAAAGAAAGTAAGAAAGTATGAACGAAAGGATATAATTTTATGTGTATGCCGTGTATGGTATATGTGATCGATATGATTGATTGCTTGACGGTACGTGAACGATCTTCGGATATTGCACGTATCGTCAAGGGAAGTGACTAGCTCCTTACATGGATATTAAATAATAAAGTATAGTGTTCCTTTTATGGAAGGTATAGTGTTCCTTTTATGGAAGGTATAGTGTTCCTTTTATGGAAGGTATAGTGTTCCTTTTATGGAAGGTAAAGTGTTCCTTCTATGGATAGTATAGTGTTCCTCCTATGGAAATTATATATGGTAGGGTAATGGTAATGGTTCTTTTAATGAATATTACGTGACGATCCTCCTATGGATATTTATACAAGGTTAAGGTAGTAATATGTGTCTTCGGATACGGGAAGTAATATATGGGAATAAATTGTATGATACATGATTAACTAGAACTCACTCAGCGTAGCTGACTTTTAGTATGCACGCAGGTGAGCCGATTACAGAGCTAGCAAGAGGATGACGCATGGCATGGATTGAACGGCTGGCATCTGAAGAAAGAAGTAAAGATGTTTTGAAAATAAAGTTTTGTGTTATGGTATCAAAGAAAAGATTTAATGTTTTGTAACAAATGATTGATGTTTTATATTCCGCGAAAAGTTTTAATAAACTCTGATTTGAAGGACTGTGTTTATGAGTAAATCCGACACGAAAGTAGGGCCACCGGGTTCGGGGCCTTACAAGTTGGTATCAGAGCATAAGTTCGAGAGATTTAAGCATCCTACATGCTTAGACTCGAACAGAGAATGGGATTTAAGTAAGAAAAGAAAGAAGATGCCAGTTCAAGAATGCCATGTGTCGCTCAAGCAAAAATCAGTAAAGGTAAGGTGTATGATTAAATGATATATGTTAATGGGAAAGAAAAGATACATGAACGATAAGGATAGAAGTAATTGATTGTTTGATTTGACTAACTGCTTAAGTAGAACCAGCACAAATAGACTCATAAAGGGAAGCGAATAGGACACGGAAAGCAACGTGATCAGCTAGTCACAGCTGGCCACTGTTATTACCTGTTAGCCTTGCTATCCTTGTACTAAATAGTTCCTTGAGTGATGATGTTTGTGTTGTCCCTTTAAGAATACTGATGGCTGGAGCTGGAGAAGTTGTGGGAACTGGGGGTCGCACTGGACGTCGTGGCAGGCCTCGTCTTGTCCGGCAACCCTCGGTAGAAGAAGCTTCCCACACCGAAGATGTAGGGAGCGCCGCTGGAGGAGACCAGAACAACAACGAAGAAGTTCAACTTAGCCATGCAGTTCAAGCAGCCATTGTTCAAGCTGTAGTTGCTGCTGTGAAGAACCTGAATCCCGAAGGATCTGCTGGGAGCCGTGAACGAACCGTTGAAGGGGCATGTGGTAATAATAGAAAGGATGACGAGAGAGAAAGGGGTGACTCGAGTGAGGTAAAGTCTGTGAAAGATGATGATAGGAAGAGGGGCCGAGGCGGTTGCAACTATAAGTCCTTCAAAGGTTGTGACCCGCCTAAGCTGACTGGTTTAGGAGACGCAATCGCTACTCTTCAGTGGATAACCGCCATGGATAAGGTTATCCGCATTAGCGAGGGCCGTCCTGACCAAGCTGTCGGTTATGCCACTCAATCTTTTGAAGATGAGGCTATGTATTGGTGGGAGAGTGTGGAGCAGAGGAAGACCCGTGAAGAGATCAAGGCGATGAGTTGGAACGACCTAAAGGACATGGTGATGAAGAGGTTCTGCGCTGATACAGAAGTTGAAAGAGTGGAGATGAAGTTTCTGAATTTGAAAGCGGGAGGGATGACACAACGGGAGTATACTACTGAATTCAACCGCATGTCTAGGTTGGTACCTGACATGGTGAACACCGAAGCTAAAAGGATCAAGTGTTACGTAAGGGGACTTCCACGGAATGTTCGCACTTTGGTTAAGTCTAGTAAGCCCGCAACATTTGACTCGGCCGTGGAATTGGCCGAGATGATTTATGAGGACCTTGCCAACTGTGAAGGGGAGAAGATGGAACCGAAGAAAAAGAACCCAACCCCAGAACCAGAGGAAGCCAATGAGGTGGATCCACGCAAAAAGAAGGCAAGGCAAGAGGGGTTCACTGCTTGTGAAAAATGTGGGAAGAGACACCCCGGAGAGTGCAGAAAAGGATTAGGTGTTTGCTACAGGTGTGGAAGAGCAGGACATTCCTCTTGGGAATGTAATGATTACCATAGGTGTCACAACTGTGGAGGACGTGGGCACCTAGCAAGGGATTGCAAGAAGCCAAAGGGAGGACATGAAGGAGAGAAGAGTGCTTGAGGTTTAACAGATTCCTCCGTATGCTTAGAGAAGCCATTCAAGAAGGCTAGATGCTAGCCATAAGTATTAAATCTATGTGTAACTTATTGATGACTCGATGCGTGTTGATTTATGTTGAAATTTAGACTGGTGTTTATTAATTAAGGTACGAATTGTCTGAATGCATGTTAGTCATGATAAATTGACGTGTTGTGATAGAGTGTCGACTTAGGCTTTAGCATTAATATGATATAAGACAAAGCCTCTTAAAGATCGAAACGAGACTTGGTACATTGAGGGCCTCATGGACAAGCTACCTTAAATAGCTAATACACGTGACCACCATTCGATGACTGCAAAGTCGGAAGTAAGAAGGGTAACTCAGAAAACGAAGGCGATTCAATAAAGCGTGTAAATATATGAAGTTTTCCTTTTATAGGGAATAAGTTAGGTTTCGGGGACGAAACCTCTTTAAGGAGGGAAGACTTGAAACATCCCGAAAATTCCAAAATAATATTAATTATATTACTTAATAATAGAGGGAAAGTTACTCGGGTTATCAGGAAATAAATAAAAGAATAGAGGTTGGTATGGGTCGGGCTAGTGTCGGGTAATGGACGTGGGTCTTGGACGTGGATTAATTGAGATGGGTTAAATGAGAATGGGATTTCAGGGATATAAATACCCCCAAAATCCCAAAATATCTTCATTTTCACCAAACTCCCTAACACACACACACACACACACCACACACCTACCGCCGCCGGCCGGCCGAGCCAAGGGAAGAGTCGGGCAGGTCCGAGAGAGAGATTAGTGTGCTAGCAAGTTAAACAAGATCCAAACAAGCTCAAAAAGGTATGATTCTTGACCTTTAAGGTTTAAAGATCCAAGCTTTTTAGTGTATAAGCGACCGAGGATAGTCGGGAAGCGTAGTGGGTGATATTGAACCATAGCAAGGGTGTTAAAAACGCTCAAAATGCTGGAAAGAAACCGAACAGCGGCTGTCTGGGTAACTTCGCCTGCATCTGGGCAGCTTCGCCTTCAACGCGATGAACTTCGCCTGCAAGCTAAGTTCGCCTGATGAACTTCGCCTGCAAGCTAAGTTCGCCTAATGGCAACTTCGCTGTAAAGTTAAGTTCGCCTAACTGGTAACTTCGCCTGAGGCCAAGTTCGCCTGATGACAAGTTCGCCTGATGGCAACTTCGCTGTAAAGCTAAGTTCGCCTAGCTGGTAACTTCGCTTACAGCTAAGTTCGCCTAAGGTTAACTTCGCCTAGAGCTAAGTTTGATTAGAAAATAAATTAAAAAGCGATAAGTTAAGTAAGCTACTACTAGGCCACCAGATTAGATCAGACGAGTATTGATACGTGTAACTTGTACAGTCAGCCGAGCTCAGTTAGAGAAGGGATTTACAGCTATCAGAAAAAGAAGCAGAATTCAGGTGAGTTCTAGCCCCATTTATGTGTTACGTTTTCGAGGCTGTGTGCATACTCAATATGTTTGTTAATACACTTATCCTAAGAGATAAGTGTATGCCTTATATGGATTATGTGAAATATATGAATGATTGCTTGATGGTACGTGAACGATCTTCGGATATTGCACGTACTGTCAGGTTGCAGCGCTAGGAATAAGGTAAGTATGTTATGTATGTTTATGTGTATGAACATGTAGATAATAGAAGAAAGAAATGATAACGTATGGTTGTATGGTTACAAAGAGGGTTCCGAGCCCTAGTAATACTCGAGGAATGTAGGGCGTAATGCTCTTTATAACGTAAGATATGAAAGTAAGATAATACAAAAGAAAGTAAGAAAGTATGAACGAAAGGATATAATTTTATGTGTATGCCGTGTATGGTATATGTGATCGATATGATTGATTGCTTGACGGTACGTGAACGATCTTCGGATATTGCACGTATCGTCAAGGGAAGTGACTAGCTCCTTACATGGATATTAAATAATAAAGTATAGTGTTCCTTTTATGGAAGGTATAGTGTTCCTTTTATGGAAGGTATAGTGTTCCTTTTATGGAAGGTATAGTGTTCCTTTTATGGATAGTAAAGTGTTCCTTCTATGGATGGTATAGTGTTCCTCCTATGGAAATTATATATGGTAGGGTAATGGTAATGGTTCTTTTAATGAATATTACGTGACGATCCTCCTATGGATATTTATACAAGGTTAAGGTAGTAATATGTGTCTTCGGATACGGGAAGTAATATATGGTAATAAATTGTATGATACCTGATTAACTAGAACTCACTCAGCGTAGCTGACTTTTAGTATGCACGCAGGTGAGCCGATTACAGAGCTAGCAAGAGGATGACTCATGGCATGGATTGAACGGCTGGCATCTGAAGAAAGAAGTAAAGATGTTTTGAAAATAAAGTTTTGTGTTATGGTATCAAAGAAAAGATTTAATGTTTTGTAACAAATGATTGATGTTTTATATTCCGCGAAAAGTTTTAATAAAATCTGATTTGAAGGACTGTGTTTATGAGTAAATCCGACACGAAAGTAGGGCCACCGGGTTCGGGGCCTTACAATAATGGTGTGTCCGAAAGGAGGAATCGAACTCTATTGTATATGATCCGATCAATGATGGTTAGAAGCACATTGCCTCTATCGTTTTGGGGTTTCCCATTACTCTGAGCAGCCCGTATTCTAAATATGGCACCAACCAAGAAAGTGGACAAGATACCTTTTGAAATATGTCATGGAAGGGTTCCATCGTTATAATATTTAAAAGTATGGGATTGTGAGGCTTATGTTAAGCACATCACCCAAAAAAAACTTGAAAGCTAATCCACTAAGTGTATCTTTGTAGGATATCCCAAAGACTATATGAGATATTATTTCCACAACCCAACCGAGGAAAATGTGTGTCTTGCTCGAAAGGCTGAGTTTCCGGAAATGAAGTTCCTTATGGAAGGAACTAGTAGAACGGTGGAAATCGAGGAGGATCGAGAACCACAAGCCGATACACGTTTGGTTGATACTAGCAACCAACAAGAGGTTGCTGAGAATGATCAAATGGTTTATCAAGACACACAAACGTTCGCAAATCTGGTAGAATTATTATTCCACCCGAAAGATATGGATTTTTCATGGATGGATGCTATGTGGTAGATTCGGATGAACCCACCACATACCATGATGCAATATCACAATCTGATTGCGATAAATGGCTTGAATCCATGAACTTTGAGATGCAACACATGCATGACAACCAAGTATGAGATTTGGTTGTTCCACCTCTTAACTCCAAACCGGTTGGAAGTAAGTGGGTTTTTAAGAAGAAAACTTATATGAATGAAAACTTGGATACTTATAAATAAAGACTTTTAGCAAAAGGTTTTACTCAAACTCAAGGGATTGCTTATGATGAGACCTTTTCGTCAGTGGCAATGCTAAAGTCTATTAGGATATGATTTGCCATAGCCGCATATTATGACTATGAGATTTGGAAAATGGATGCCAAAACCGCCCTTCTAAATGGATATCTTGAGGAAGATGCATATATGGTTTAGCCTGAAGGTTTTGTTGATCCACAACATCCAAATAAAGTATGCAAGTTAAACAAATCAATCTATGGATTAAAACAAGCATCTAGGAGTTGGAATCTCCGTTTTGATGAAGAGTTTAAGAAATTTGGATTCATCAAGAACGCTAATAAGGCTTGTGTGTATAAGAAAGCTAATGGGAGCATCATTACTTTCTTAGTATTGTATGTTGATGACATACTACTATTTGGAAATGACATTCCAACCATGGAAGGTGTAAAAGCCTTGCTTGGGAGTTGTTTTTCCATCAAGGATCTTGGTGAAGCCGCCTATATTTTGGGAATAGAGATCTATAGGGACAGATCAAGGCGGTTGACAGGTTTAAACCAAAGTGCATACATAGACAAAATCTTGAAAAGGTTCAATATGGAAAACTCTAAGAAAGGTTTGGTGCCTATTCAAAGAGGAACGATATTGAGTGCGACTCAATGTCCAAGCTCCAAGGATGAGCAAGAGAAAATGAAAGGAATACCATACACTTCGGCTATAGGATCCATCATGTATGAAATGATATGCACTAGACTGGATGTGTCATGCGCTTTGATCATGACAAGTAGATTCCAACAAAATCCAGGAAGTAGCCATTGGATGACGGTTAAGAGTATATTGAAATACCTTAGAAGGACTAAGGATATGTTTCTAATATATGGCTCTGGTGAGGAGGAACTCTATGTAAATGGTTACATGGATGCGAGTTTCCAAACTGATTGAGATGATTCTCGATCACAATCGGGATATATTTTCGTTATGAATGGTGGGGCAGTCTCTTGGAAGAGCACAAAACAAGATGTGGTAGCATTGTCCACCACTGAATCAGAATACATCGCCACCTCATTGGCCGCTCAAGAATCTGCATGGATAAGGAAATTCATTGCCGACCTAGGGGTAGTCCGTACCGTTCAGGACCCTCTAGAGATCTTTTGTGACAACAAGGGTGCGATTTCTCATATCAGAGAACCCCGTGCACATCAAAAGATGAGGCACATTGAGCGGAGATTCAACAACATAAGGGATGAATTTGAAAAAGGAAAGATATGTATTCGCGAAGTTCACACTCGATCAAAATATTGCGGATCCACTCACGAAGCTCCTTAAAAGGCCGAAGCACGAGGGTCATACTTGCGCCTTAGGATTTCGATATTCTAGTAATTGGATTTGAACTATTTTGTATTTGAATATCGGAACAATTGTTATTTTGACTCACTCATATGTTTATGAGATTTTGAGTTATGTTCCTGTTTAGCATGTTTAAATCCATGAATAAGTTAATTATTTTAAAATTCTGTAGTTGTTCATATTTGTGGGAACAAATATGAAGGTAAGACTATTATGAACTTGGATTGGTGGATATTCATAAGGTATGAATATATAGCAAGGGTTGCTTCCAAGGTTCGTAGATATTTATGGGATATAAATATTGGAATAACCCACTCTCAAATGTTACGAAATGGAATCTTTGTGATTGGTCATAAGTAAAATTGGAGTAAAGGCAAATATCATAGTATCATCCGACCTGAGATACATATTGGGTCTTGATATTCACCAAGTATTTTACTTTGACTTAGTTCTACGCTGCTCTGAAACATGACAGTACATAAGGTTAAGCTCAAGTGTAGTACAAGGTGATTGTGAGAGACATATGCAGTCAAAAGGGGATTTGTCCCTCTTATTCGTTGAGAGTAAGATGTCTAAGGCCTGCTAAGTTAAATCAACAGAGAATGATCACTCTATGTCTCTGGATTTGACATGACATCTGAGGCAAAAGGATAAATGATAGATTCACCTAAATCATTTTCAAGTAAGGGACTTGAAGGGAACGATGTTATTGAATAGCACTTCGTCATTCGTAGTATGGGTAGTAAACCGTTGTTAGGCAGTATTTGCTACTTGCATCAATCTTCTATGTATCTTGTGCAAGTGAGAGATTGTTGGACTCGGTCTGCCCAAGACACATGTCAGATTTGATGTGGCCAGTACGTTATGATCCAAGTCGGATCATACCCAATAACAAGCTAGATAAACAACCATGATATTTGTTTTAAGATATGATCTTACAAATAAATATCAGCACTTAGAATTTTTAGAAATTGGGTTTCTAAATATTTACACTTGTGTAGTAAATAAATTATATGGATAATTTATATTTTGAGAGAAGATATTTTATAATGTTATTTAAGTTGGTTAAATAACATGATGCATGTTACTTACATTATGTTAAGTTATATTTTATAATATGTAACAAATATAACATAAATATGATAATAAATAACATTATGTTATGTTATATTTTATAATATGTAACAAATATAACATAACTATGATAATATAAAACATTTTGTATTAGAGTTTGAAATGTTTGGATGGGAGAAAAGGGGTCGCCCATCTTTACCCTCCTCTCTCTTATCACTTATATGTTTTATATTCTCCAAGAACATGCATGCTTGTTGGTTGGTTCATGTGGTGGTGCATTGGTTGCATCTCTTGTTTCTCTCTCACACACAAGTAACAAACTCTCGCTCTCTTTTCTCTCCTATTTTCAGACAAAAATCAAGGAGGAGCAAAGAAGGAGATTTAAGTGTAAATCCTAGCAAATCAAGGGTATGTTTGTTGGTGGCTTGTGGGTATACAAGCTTGAGAATCTTCTACTTTGAAGACTAGCCATTCAATCTCCATCCTCTTCATTTTTCTTAGCATCTTGAAGGTAGTATGCTAAAACACCATATGGTTGTTTATTGGTAAGCATGTAATTACGTATATGGATCCTAGGCTTGGGTTTTAGTTTATAAAATCGATTTTATATTCATCTAATTAACAAGATTTAAAACTTATTTATCCCCTGCGTTTTTCATATAAATGGGATTATATGACTTTGTTAATCTTGTTAAAACCCAACAACGACGACGATGACGGTGACGACGACGACTACGAGGACGACGATGACGAAGGCGATGATGATGATGATGATGATGATGGCGACGACGATGATGACGGCGATGATGATGATAATGAGACGACGATGATTATGATGATGACTGTGACATTCGTGACAAAACGAGGTATACTTTATTCATTACGTAGCGAGTAAACGATAAATCGGTTAATTCGTAGCGATTAAACGAGTAACCGACCGATACTGATTATGGCCCGTATATATACTGAGGGGTCATATACGAGTTATATATATATATATATTATAGTGGCTAACATATTGATATTTAGGCCCCAATACGTTTAAAACCATCTAAACGAAAAAGGTTTCGTTTATAGATACGCTATAGGTTTAAACGCAATCGTTAACATCAAAACGAGCATTGTAGCATCCGTTAAGTCGAAAAAGATTTATAAAACACTTATATGATATGTTCTATGCAATCCGTGAAAATATTTTGGATTTTTACAATGAGTCAGTACGTTTTTCTTATTTTACAAAAATGAGTCGAAAAACGAACGTTTTCACGCAATTTCTCGCACCCGAATTAATTTTCTTGCAAAAAACCAGACCCGAAGTAAACTTGGAACCGAGAACGAACTTCGGACACGTAAAATAAATATTAAATGATAAAGGAGGGGCCCTAGAAAACCCCTCCCTTTTTGCGGCCGCCAATGTGGAAGTTCACAAACCAAGTATATTATGTTGTTTCTTGTATCACCTTGGATTATTTTTCACACAAACATAAACCAAATCAATTCCCAGCTGAATACCTTCATCTTCCAGCCAAAGACCTACAAGGTATTAATCAAAACTCATAAGATTTTGCTTGTTTAACAAAGATTAAACATGGAAAATTAGTTCTTGATTAGTTTTAAACATGTTTAACCATTCAAAAACAATAAAAAATAAAATAAAATCATGTTTTGATGTTAAACATGTTTAAAAAGCAGAATCATATGGAATTTTGATCAAAAACGCAGATTAGAACATGTATATGTCGTTTTTACGGTTCAAAAATTCGGTTTGAAACCAAAACCGAAACCCTAATTAACAAGGTTGTTCTATGGATGATTTATGCTTGGTTTGATGTTATATGATATTTATATACACTTACTTTATGACCCAAGACCCGGAGAGTTGTTTAAACTATCGAAAATCACCGAAAACCGACAAGGTAATACCGTGTTACTCGTTTAGGGGCTGTTTTTGCTTCGATTGTGACTTGCTTGTTTTTAGGTTATCAAACTTTTCAGGGAAATCAAGGATCACATAACTGAGTCCCTGTTCAAATTTGGTAATTTTTCGATAAACGAAGAATATTTGGCGAATTTATTTCCGTTTATTGGCGTTTATTCGGGAAAAATAGGCAAACTTCATGAAAAATTATGAAATTTGGTTTGGAACACTGAGATGTTATGCTAAGATCACTGGCAAAATTTGGTAATATTTGGAGATGTCTAAGTATTTTTGTGCAATTGCGTGTTAATCGAGTTTTAACAGCCGAAAAATGCGCAAAAGGGGAATTTTTGCCAAAGATTTAGATTCTAGAGATTTGTCAGGAGCTATGTGATGATATTGAGACCACTTGGAAAAAATATCGGATTTTCCGGATGTCGTTTGGTATAAACGGACTATTTATTACTTAATTATAACACATTTAATGAATTTTATAAATAGATAATTAATCTTAAAATTTCTGAAAATATTTTTATAAAATTTTCCATATTTTAATTTATTTTTACCAAAATTTCCATAATTTATATATAAGTACATAAATTGTTATGATTAATCAAAGATTTAAACTATAATTGTTTTAACGAAACCGGCAGTGCTGTGTTTTACGGACTGACTGGTATGTCAAAATGTCAAAAGTGTTCAAATATCGTATTTTTGGATAAATTTGATTAAAACAAACTTTTACGAGAATTCCGGACAATTCGGGTGTATTGTACGCGTTTTGTATAATCAAACCCGTGTAATAACGGAAACAAACCCTGCGATCAATCCAAATACCGAAACTTCAAAATTTTTTCATAAATCAAATCATTTTATCAATCAATATGTTTACTTAAGTTTATGTGATCTTACCTAATCCCGAAACGCATAACGATCAACTTGGCTAGGCTCGGAAAACGGTAAAACTAAGCCAAATCTGGTTTTGAACATTTCATAATGTACAACGTCACAATCTAAGACTATGGTCATGTTCTGAGCCTAACAGCTATACCCAGACTAGTTATACAGCCCGATTTAGCTTAAACACTGTACTAGTATTAACAGTACGATACCGGTTATAGGAATCAAGCTATAATCGAGGAACATTACTTACTGATACATATTACAAGCTTGAACTACGAAAAGGTGAGTTTCAATACCCCCACTTTCTAAACTGTTTTACGAACTTTTGGGGTGGAAAACATGTTTACGTATACTTACTTACTTGAAATCGTGTGATGATGTGATTTATCTAAGTACTAACACTTGAAAGTCCCCACAAACACAAGTGATTAACATCGTGCCAGTGACGTTTGGATAGTACTATCGGTTTGACAAACCCAACTGACAGAGCCAGTGGGGTATGCCGGAACATGGTAGTTCATTTGCACATTGTCATTTATACTTATTACATTCTGCTATATGGTGTTAGACATAGTACATACTTGGGGCAAAGTGGTTGTTAAATGCCAACGGTAGTACATGGACAAGGGTGGCCATGCGTGCGAGCTGTCTTGGTTTCACATGTGACTTAGTATAATACATCATACACATACTTATATACATACGTACTATGAACTTTACGAACTCGTATACTGATTTTGTTCGTACTCGTGAAACTTGAAACTCACCAACTAGACGTAGTTGACCCGTTTTAACATGCTTTTCAAGTAAGCCGAAGTCCGAATAATTGCTTACGTGCTTGGTGTTAAGAACTGAAGTTGGATCGCTGTGAATAGATATCAGTACATAATAATGAATAAGAAGCCGAGAACTGGTTTTATGTTCTTCACTTAGTTTGTAAACTTAGTACCAACCAATGTATTATGATGTAAATTAGTTTGTTGAATTTCTTTAAAAACAATGTAGTTGATACCAGTATTATCTATTACATTCCCGTTTTACGCTTCCGTAACTACCTAGTCAGGGTGTGACAATGACGACGATGACGACGACGATGATGATGAAGATGACGAAGACGACAACGAAGAAGAAGATGACGTTGACGATGAAGACGACGACGACGATAATAATAATAATAATAATAATAATAATAATAATAATAATAATAATAATAAGTGTAGTAGTAGTAGTAGTTCAAGAATAATTCAAGTAAATTTGTGCATGACATGTACATGAATATATGATCTTGATTATGAATGTTTTACTTGAGCACGCAATACTATAAGGGTGATGAAAAATATAATGCGTAGAAATGATCTCATGATTTAAAGGTGAATTACGAGTAAGTTCAAAATTGACGATTGTCATATTAAATACATGACACAAAACTGAGATTAAGTAATAACATAACATATAAAGTAAAAAACAAAACTGAAAATTTAAAATGGGTTGGTTTTTCGGGTTTGAAAATTAATGAATGTTACATAATGTGTTGTTGTGGAGGCTGCCAACTCAGAACTTCTTCAAAAGGCTCATGGTGTGCAACCGTCCCTGAAGTTGTTACAAATAAGTTTACAGTAGCAGTATATTCATGTTTTTTGTCTACCTATTATATATTAATTATGTCTTTTAACAAATGTTTAGGTCCGAGAAGAAAGGGAGCAACATTAGTCGTTTGTGTGTGAAGAAAGGGATCAACGAATGCAAAATAGAAGACATTATAAGAAAATTAAATAGTCTCGGCACATAATTGTAACTTAATTATCGTATTTGTGTTTAATTCATGTTAAAATTTGAGTTTAGGTTATCGTAGTGTGTGTTTTCTAAAACATGTTTATATTGGATTTTTTTCAATATATTTCAGAATTTTTTTTGAATTATTCTGCATATTTCAAAATTTTAAAAGATTTGTTGAATTTTTTTTTGTTTAATTTTGTGTTTATGTTGGAATTTCGTTGCAAATTATAATACATGATTTGTTGGGAAAGTTTTATTAGAATTTGTTGAAAAACTTTGTTGGAATGTTGTTGGAAATTATAAAATAGTTTTTGGAGGAATCTTGTAGGAAGTTTGCAACGATATATTTTTATAACAATTTTGTAAGAAAAATTGTTGGAAAACGGTTGTAAATGATTTATAAGTTTGTGTTTTTCCATCACAACTTTTTTATTGAAAAATTATTAGAAAGTGGGTTTTTGAACACATTTCTTACGAAATTTGTTGTAGAAAAATATCCTTTTTATCTTGTAGTGGTTAAAATTAATTAATAATTATTGTAACTTAAATTTTGTAATTAAAGTTTATTAATATATATGATTTATTCCACATCAATATTTTCGTAAATTAGGTTTGTATACGAAAACCCCGATTAACGAACTGAACCTTAATATTCCATATTCGTTGTCTATTTCTTTTGACTTAGGGTTTCTTGTTTATTCAAATCAAGTCGGTCCTTCCACTTAAATTAATTTTCTTGTTATTTTATTTGTCGCTTTTAAGTGGTGAGTATTTCATAGCATCGTTTTAAATATTTTATTATTTGGGGTGTAGCATGCACTTCTATTCAAGACTCCGTTTTTCACATTTACAAGCTTCATACAATTCATATAATATCATTAGCGTTAATGTGCCACCTATCTGTTTATATATGTTAAGTGCTATATGGACTATGTGTTTATATTTGTGTTGGATTGGTGACGAGTACGCAAAGTTGTCTGGCTTATTTTCAAATGAAAATTTTCATTTATTTCATGTATTTACATTAGGTTGAATTTTAACAGATGGAATTGAATTGTATGTTGTTTTAATATTATATATAACAAAACATATTCTTGCTCACCAACAAAGGTGCTGTTTGTTTTTCAGAGGTAAAATGTCAGAAGACTGCGAAACCACATCTGCCAACATATGTAGCAGAAGAGGTGGACCAAAACTCTGCAGTCTGCAACAAGAAGACAGTTTGTTTTTTAATAACTGCAGACTACCAAAACTATTCTAAATCTAATCTAATCTAATCTCAGAAGACATATAACAAGTTAATGTTTGATATATTAGCTAGCATTCATAGTTCAAGTAACTTCAAAGCAATTATCTTTTCCACAAACTAACGCCTAACATAGCAACAATTATCAAGTAAAATCATGAAAATGTTTATAGCATAAAAATAACAATCAAAACACGTATTCATTACCACGAGACAAACAAACACACACTCTGGTTCAATAAGCCCTAACAATCACCAAAATCAATCAAAACATGTATTAACCACTACGAGATAGCATAATCTGGTTCAATAAACCCTAAAATCACCAAACTCAATAATAACAGAACCTACACACCAAACATCAATTGTAACAAAAGGTATGAAATTAAACCTGATATGGGGGAATAGAGGACGGCGGGGTTGCAGCGGTGGGGCGGCACTGGAGCAGTAGAGCGGCAGCGGCAGGTTGCGGCGGTGGGGCGGCGGTGCTGGAGCAGTGGAGAGATGGGGTTGCAGCGGTGGGAGAGTTGGGCGGCAGTGGAGCGACGGGTTGATGGTGGGTGAGTTGGGTGGCAGTGGAGTGGATGAGGGGATTAGGGTTTGGGAGTGTCTGATGGAATAAGAAAGATGGAAAGAAATTGGTTAGAAGAGGTGAGAAGTAACAATACCAACACTTCTGGGAGAAGAGGGCGCGCAGACGTTTTTTAATGAAACGTCTTCGGAAAAACAAACACACTGCAGAGCCCAACGTCTGCGCGCCCTCTTCTCAGTGCAGACAAAAGAGGTGGAGAAGTGCTTTTGAGGAAAAACAAACAGCACCAAAGTGATATGTGTATATGTGTGTGGGGTATTTATATCTATGATTTGCTTTGTTTACTATTTAAGTTTTTCGTTTGCACTATTGTTGTGATGTTGGCTAATGTGGTTTTGTTTGTTGGTGTATTATAGACTTGTAGTGTTTGGTTTCAGTGCACTCCTGATCTAGGTTGCTGTTGTTGCTCTCAGATTTAAAGGTATGCGATTTTTTATGGTTATCATTTAGTTTAATAGTCTGCGTACCATTAAAATATTAGTAGAAATTTTAGATTTCAAATTAACATTATTTGATCTCAGGGTATTTTTTAAAACCTTCCTAAGGCATAATTAGCAATTATGAAACTATACATACTTTACTACCAACAGTCGGTATGTTTTCAGTTTATGTTATCAATCTGGATATCAAATGAGCATTTCGGTACCGGTACCAAGATTTTAAGAAAATCATGAAAGGGATATTCGGGATCGGTACTGGTACAATTTACTGAATTTTTGCCTATGATACTGGTACGATTCCGAGCTTCGGTACCGGTACCAAGTTTTTTAGAAATTTGGAATCGGGAAAATTCATGATCGGCACCGATCTCATCCCTCCTTTAGTAGAGTAGGTAGACTTCAATTCCTTTTTTTTCACAAATAGGTCACACTCCAATCTCATTTGTACCTTCATCTTAATTAACATAAACTCTTAGATATTTATGATATGCAATTTTCCCTAAATGAAGATTTTGCTACAAAGCACAAATGTTGCGAAAACCTTTTTAAAGAAGTAAACAAAAGTTATATTAAACAAATAGGCTTTTAATTAGTTCCAAATAACTGCAATTTTTATATGAAATATGCTTCCTCTTTGAAGTTTAGCAAGAATTGTAACGTATTTTTGTTCTTCATATTTCCAGTTAACATTATTTATTTTCAAGGTACTTTTTAGAATCTTCATGAAAATTAAGTTTTTATAACCATAAGGCATAATCAGAAATTTTGGAACTATGCGTAATTTACCATCACAATTGGTGTTGATGACGTAGGTGCCCTTACCCACTCATAAACTAAGGCTCATAAACTGAGGAATCTTAGGAGCATGGAAGAAGTTAGCACAAGTTGCTAGAAAGGGAAGCTCGAAGCTTCTCCAGTAATATTCCTAAGTTCACCAGAAGCTCTCGCTACTAAAAAGGTAAAAAAAAGTCATGACTGACATGACATAAAGTTGGTACTTGCCATAAAGCAAAAGTGATGACATGACAAGGGCCTAACACAGGTTGCATGGAAATGGCATGTACTAGGCTGCAAAAGTTGAAAGAAAAGTTGACCATTTCCCCATAAGAAGCTCAAGTTTCCTCACGAGAAGCTTCCAATTGCCTACAAAAGGAACATTTCAGCCAAAGTTTTCATTAATTCCATATTCACCCCATTTCTATCTACTCTCTCTTCATTCCAACTCTCCCACTCTCTCACCGGAACAACATCCTCTCATTGGAATAACATTCTCTCACCGGAATAACATTTTCCCAAATATTACTCACTAAGAGATCTCCTTCTCCAAAGAGTATACATGTCTATATTAACTTTTATATACAATCATGGGATAAATTACTAATGTTGAGCGTCAGAGGGTGGTCCAGAGACCAGGGTCTCTGGTCCCCTTCTAACGAGTTCTTCCGTGTTGTAGGTACACGCAGGAAGCTGGAAGGTGACCATGGAAGCGTCCATAAAATCACCCGACCATACTTTCATTGTCTCTATATCCGTTGTAGCAACAAGTGGTGCCCACCGTGGGCCTAGCGCTTCTTAGCACATAAAATTCCTTTGTAGTTCAGCTCCAAATGTTCCTAAGTTCTTCTCTTTATGGTTGGGGAGGGCATATTTCTAAAGGTCTCTTCTAGAAAAGGTTCCTACCTTCTTACACGATGACATTATTTTTATATTAAATTGTTCCGAAAAGATTTTGTTCTATATACTTGAACAACCACAACTTTTGTTTGGTTACATGCATCTTTGGTTTGATATAAAATAAAACTTTTCTTGGTAGCAAGTATCAATATATTGGCTTATCATTTTTTAGAAACATTAATTTTATGCTTGTTATAAATATGATGCTATTACTCAACTTTACTAGAATAAAAAAGTTTTCATCTAATATTAATTTGTCATCTAACTTTATGTGGGAAATAAGTTATGGAAGAATTGCATGGCAATAAATATCTATTTTTCCAACAAAAGTTACAACTAAATATAATTTTCTGATCATATAAATTATAAAGGGATTTTAATAAAATCTATGATATGACAAGACCTAACCTACACATGTGTTGTCACAAAAAGTAACATGTCAAGTCAGAAAAAGTACATAGGTTACTGTTCACCTTAGCTGTATAGGCTACTATTCATCATAGATGTCACCTGACAGCCGCACCTTTTACAGTTGCACATTTACTCTAACCCTTACATAATAAAGGTAAATGCTAGACCTACACTAGTTAAAAGAAGATAAGAATCATGGGACAAAGCAATGCTAAACATGTGACATGACAGAAGCTACGCAAGCAGCTCATGGCAAAAGTTGCAACACAAAAAGATTTTAAAAAACAAAAAAAAAGGCTAGAACCTACAGTAACAACTTAGGCTAGAATCTATAAAAGTAGCTAACATCAAGCAAGCTCAGGTCAGAAGCTACGAAGCTTCCTACTAAACCATGGAAGGAACATACACTAGGAGCTTGGTAGCTCAGTCATACGCTACTATATGTACCAAATTACCATTTTCTAAGGATGTACAGATCCTATATCTAATCATCCTTACAACGCTAAAACTATTTGCATACACCATAGTCCTTTAAAGGAACAAGCATGTCACCTAGGGAAAAAGTCATGATTCCACTTAAAATACACACAAGGGTGAAAAGGAAAAACAAACCTTCTCAAGCTAAGAAGGTTGATAAATAATATGCTTTAAAGGAATGAAGATCATGCTCTCCTACTAGAAAAAGTATAAAGCAACCTTGTCCTCACTCAATGTGTTACCAAGACAAGCCACCTTTTTGCTTGATAAGGAAAACTGATCATTAAGAAGGAGATCAGCTTCATAGATAACCTTGTAAGCTTAAAAAAAATCAGCTTCGCATGTAACCTTGGAAGCTTAGAGAAAACTTGCTTCACAGATAACCTTGGAAGCTTAAAACAAAATCAGCTTTGCATGTAACCTTGGAAGCTTAGAAGAAAATCAGCTTCACAGATAACCTTGGAAGCTAAGAAGAAAATCAGCTTCACAAATAACCTTGGAAGCTCAAAATAAAATCAGCTTTGCATGTAACCTTAGAAGCTTTAAATAAAAATAGATTCATAGGTAACTTAGGAAGCTCATAAGGAAATTAGCTCCGTAGGTACTCACACATGGTGATCTTAGAAGCTCAGATGAAAACCAATTCACATCTACACCTATCATGAACTCGGAAGCTCCCAAGCACACGATCGAGCAATTATTATGACCTCATAAGCTTAAGATCACACCACCTAATAATTGATGTGACTTAGCATGTCGTCAAATAGTTGTGGAAACTCACATAACTAAATGTCAGGGAAACTACTAAGCCTCCAGATGCCTTCATAAAGTCTCTGAAGAGCACCCAGGGCATGTACAAGGTAGCGTTAGGTGTAAGTAAGTAAACACATGCTCAACGAAAGATCCGCTCCATAAGAGACTCCGATAAATGAAAACTAGCAAGATCTAAGTTAGCTATCTATGCAAACATAGCTCATCATTTTTCCAACATAATACAACTTTGAGTTCTTAGCTAAAATCAAGACACCTTCGAGCGCCGACTTGACTTTGCCTTGATAAGCTTAATTAAAAGATAAACATAAGCTATGAAAAGAACATAATTAAAGGCTTCTTAGAAAATTTTCACATAAAAGAAGTTTCATCATCTACTTAAAGTCATAAAGGATCAATATCTTATGTCTTTTTTTATATTCAAGACACTCATGAGAGCGAGGAAACAAACATGGCTCACCTCCCATAAAATCATTAAATCATGAAAATATGTAGAAGCTTCTTCACGAAAGCAACAAAACATCTCAAAAATACATTAAAATTGTTGAAAAAAAGAAAAAGTATCCTACTTAAACGACAAAGTAGCATGCTAAGATTTCGACACAAACAAAAGTACCTAGAGCCAAACTTCAATTTGTGCTCTCTCATATTGCAATTACTTTCAATAGAGAAAGTGTTATCTAAAACTCAGCTAGAAAAGCTTAGGTGACCCATCTTTGTAGCATGAACCAACAAAATTCCTTGCTAGAAGTTTACATCTAGGAGATCCTATCTATATCAAGCATATAACCGAACTCATCTCCCATAGAATCCTCAACAAAAGCTCAAGTTTAAGCAAAACCTAAAATGTCTCGGTTAATCAAAGAAGCATGAGGAAGAATCATTAAGGGAAAGAACGAAGAACCAAGATGACACATGCATGGCCAGTTGTCTTTTAGCCTCATAATACCTCCCACGGTAGCCATCATAATAGTCAAGTTAAACTATGGTAAAACCATTATCCCTACATGTACTATTAAGGGAAATAGTAGGGTAACAATGTAAATACATACCTAGAAACATTTATAAGCCTCCAAGATAGATCATCAAGCTTCATGCTTATGGTTCTAAGCCTCAGAGCTTTTAAGGCTTATAAACTCAAAGGCTCAGTTACGATAACACCAATGTAGATTGAAGAATCATAATAACCAACTTACAGTGTTTTGTTAAGTAGTATAACAGTCGAGTTATAAAATCGGATAACTCCTTAGCCTTAACTCATTAAAATACTCAAGCAATTGAAAAAATAACACAACCAAGAATTTCATCAAAATAAGATGCATCCATAGAAAGCTTAAATAGAGCTCACTACTGGCCAACCATGCATAAGGATACCTCCAAAGAGATTCTAATATGCAAAGCTTGCTAGCTTCATGCTCTTGTATAGAAGGTTCACCATGGGATATTTTACGAAAGAAACTTATATATCAAAATTTCCAAAAAGCGAAGAAAAAGGTACCGAGTCACAAGCACCTATAACTATGTCATAACAACTTATACTTTAGGGGGCTCATGATACGAATACCTAAGATCCCACTTTTCAAAGAAGTCAAGGAGTCAAGAAGCATAGAAGCTGAGCAACTATACATATCGAAGCTCCTGCTAGGAAGCTAAAATGGTCACAAGCATCTTGTTACATATACAGCATCATCATGGGAAGAAAAGAAGCTTCGAATAAAATCATAACCAAAATAAGGCATATGCTTCTCTCTAATATAAACATTGTTTCTTTCAATCAAAAAATGAGTGAAGAAAAAGAATGCATCTTCACAACCAATCAAGGTGCATTCCAATAGCTCCCATTTAGATGATCACACATGAGTCAAACGTATGAAAATGCTTATCTTTCATATAATCTTCAATAAAGCAAAACTTACAAGGTGATCAAGGTTAAAAAGCAACTTGCTCAATCACCAAAGAAACTTGCTAAAACATCATTGCACCACGTAGATGCTCCAAGAATAAATAGTTGACTGAAATAAGCAAAGAAACTTTAAGTTATGTTTAGAGCAACGCAAAAACCGATTAACTAAAGAAGTGTTCCTACTCACATCTACAAGCAAATTCCTAAAGCACTAATGTGAACACCAAGGATCGTAATAAATAGCTTCTGGTAATCGATTAAACTATAAACCACCGCAATATTAGAAATCTACAAAAAGAGCAGAGTTGGGCGGATTCTTGCTCAAATCTTCTTTACAACTGCCACCGTATAAAGTAGGTTGGCAGAGGCTTAGGAAAATCTGCAAGAAGCTTAGAAGAAGCTGGAAGGAATAAAAGTATAGCTTGCCGTAACATCAAAATGCATGGATTCAGAGATCCCGCAGAACACCGAAGGACTCCGCTAAAGAATGATTTAGGTGTCTTCAAACATGAACGTTCGAGGTCCTAAAAATCTAGCATTTACGAGGTAAGTGGATTCAACATTTGAACTCTTACTCATGGGATATCCTCAAATAATATCCAATTCTTATAAACCATGACATTGGTCAAGTTATACCTTCGGCCCACCAAGTTTCCAATGAACACCAAGAGCTTCATTGATCTTAAGAAAGCTTTTCTTTATCACTTTCTTAACTAAGTCAACCCTTAAGTACTATTGATTAAATATCACCATATACTATATATTATAGTATAAACGGGGATAAAGACAACCTCGTATAAGTGTCAACGCTTATTACTAGGCATCAATAAACAAACTCTCACACTTAACATTGTTTGAAACGTTACGAAGTGTTTTCACCTTATATAAGGGTTGATAACACATTTGTTCATGAAGCTTACTAAACTTGAATATTTTGAAGCTTCAACCAGAAATATAGAAGCTAAGCATCACTCGCAAGAAGGCAACTATAATAGAAGCTCATTGTTACCAACAAAGAAATTGACCTTGTAACATGAGAAGTTCACCTTCTAACAAAGAAGCTGCCTATCTAACATAGGAAGTTCACCTTCTAATATAATAAGTTCACATTCTATTAAAGAAGGCAACCTTCTAACATAAGAAGCTGACGTTGTAAGCATCCTCTTTTCTCGTTTCATCTTGTCCATGCCAAACATGAAAAAGTGGAAATTCTTAGGAAAATCTTACAACATAAGTAAATCCACGTTATACAATCAATCAATGTAGTTGTTATCTTTGTTCATAATCAATTTATGAATGAAAATCTCAATTCGAATAAAAAATTTGTTTATTATCCTAAGGGTGAGCCCTCCAAATCAGGCTCCATGAGGTCTGGCATAGTACCTACTCATGCACAGGGTTGAGCTCCTAGGCCATATCGCTCAACAGGTAAAAAGACGATATATCTTCCTGTATACAGGGTGAGTCCCTAAAACAATACGAATCCACAGGGTACATAAAAATAAACTATCTCCATGTAACGAGATTGATCATCTCACTAACTTGCTCCATAAGTACAAGAAGCTAGAAGCTTACAAAATCAATAAGCACAAAACGCTAAGGACTTATGCAACAATATACCACAAAGAAGTTAAGAAAATATTGTGGACTGACATCGGATGAGATATGCCTTGGATCGGTTCTTAGTTACTAAGCTAAGGAAGGGTATCTGCAGCACCACTCCTTAGAAAAGTTCCAAAGACATTGCAAAATAACAAACAAGAAAAAATATATAAAACAACTACAAACTTGATAAAGCGTTGAAAGTATCCTAAGTGTTGGGCTACACTTTATGGTTTATAATTTATCTAGATGGGTGTTGGTACATGTGTGTCAGTAGTTCATAGTTTCTGCGAAACAGTTTAGAGGTGTTCGCTCCTGTTGCCCGGTTAGAAGCGATTCGATTGTTTTTGGCGTTTGCTGCATTTAAAAAGATGAAGGTATTTCAGTTGGATGTGAAGAGCGCGTTTCTAAACGGAAAGTTGATGAGGTTGTGTATGTTGAGCAACCTCCGGGTTTTCCTGACCCAGACTTTCCTGATCACGTATACAGGTTGAGCAAGGCGTTATATGGGTTACATCAGGCACCTCGTGCCTGGTATTCAACGTTATCGGACTACTTGCTGGAAAATGGTTTTGAAAGAGGATTGATTGACAGTACGTTGTTTGTGAAGAGAGAAGGATGTGACTTCCTACTGGTTCAAGTCTACGTGGATGATATCATTTTTGCTGCATCAAGAGTATCCATGTGTCAGGATTTTGAAGCTGTCATGAAGAAACGATTCGAGATGAGTGCTATGGGTGAACTAACTTTCTTTCTAGGATTGCAGGTTGATCAGAAGAAGGACGGGATGTTCATTCATCAAACGAAGTACGTTCATGATGTGCTGAAAAGATTCAAGATGGAGGACAGCTCTCCATATGATACTCCAATCTGCGTCAATCACAAATTGGGTGCTGAATCAGATGGTGACGCAGATGTGGACCCAACTCTGTATCGGGCGATAATAGGTTCATTAATGTATTTAACTGCTTCTAGGCCTGATATAATGTTTGCTGTTTGTCTTTGTGCACGTTTTCAGGCAAATCCGAAAGAATCTCATTTGAAAGGTGCAAAGAGGATACTACGGTATCTCAAGGGCAAGCCGAAGCTAGGGTTGTGGTACCCGAAGGGAGGAGACGTTGAACTGGTGGCGTATACAGATTCTGATTATGGGGGATGCAATCAGAGTCGGAAGTCAACCACAGGAGGCTGTCAGTTTCTTGGAGGAAGATTAGTTTCCTGGCAGTGCAAGAAACAGACATCAGTTGCAATTTCAACATGCGAAGCTGAATACATGGCAGCATCCAACTGCTGCTCTCAGGTTTTGTGGATTCAGCAACAATTGCGCGACTATGGTCTGAATTTCTTACTCACTCCTATTTTAATTGATAACACTGCTGCTATCTCAGTAATTAACAATCCCGTGAAGCACAGTAAAACTAAGCATATTGACATTCGTCATCACTTCATACGGGATTGTGCTGAGAAGAAACTGATCAAGATTGAAAAAGTTGATACACTTGAAAATTTTGCTGACTTGTTTACAAAAGCGTTTGATAAATCCAGATTTCAAAACCTAATTGAGCTGAACGGGATGATCAATCCCGAGTAACCATGCCTTTGTGTTTATTTAAAAAAAAAAAAAAATGTGTCATTATTGCTTAAAATTAGTCGGTTACCTCAGTTTGATGGACATATCCTCGGATATGTTTTGGTCCTCGTTTCGACTTAGAGAATGAGGATAGCCATTAACCGGAAGACTGAAAGTGACCGGGGCAGTTATGACGTGTGTTCTTTCAGTTGCTGAAAATTAGTCGGTCATTCTTAGTAAGAAGGACACATACTTGTATGTGGTCGGTCCAGTTGATCCATTGGATCTTCAGGATTGCCGTTTACCTGAAGACTTTGACGTGATCGGGGCGATTGAAATCAAATTTTTTTAAGGGAAATGAAATTACTTTTCAAGTCTAATACTTCGTAAGAAGTTCTTTGCTGTGTTTAACAGAAAATTGATCCAACCTTGGAAAATGATATATATACTGATTGTGTGTGCTTAACTAGTGAAGTTATTAGGCTTAAAAGGCTTTAGAACAGTCATTGTATGTCATGGTAAATTTTTATGGTGCGTAATAGTGTATGTGATACTAACTTAAACTACTCGAATTTACGTGGAAACTCCTTAAGAGTTTTGAATGTCTTCACACATATCTTTCCGAATGATAGGCAGAAAAGCGACTAACCAGTCATACACGAGCCCGTGAGTGTTCTGATTCCCGTGAGGAAAGCATGTCAAGACACTGCAGTGATCCAGATTCGGGACTTGCAGTAGTTTAGTACTCCGAAGTCAAGAAGAATTTTGGTTTAAAAAAAAAAAAAAAAAAAAAAAACAACTTATACATGTATATTTTTAGTACTTATGAGATATAGAAACAATCAGGACTTCTCAAGTCTGGAGTAAGAAGAAAACGGGAAGCAGACAACGAGTATCTAAAAGTTAATCAGACACTATGGGTCGAAGTCAACTCGGGGTGACTTGGGTATAGCCAAATACGCCTTGAGAATAGATAGAAGACATCATTATCTCTGAGTTGTTGCCAACTTAAAATTTTGAGCTTAACTGAACCTTAATCCGTATCACAGAAACGATGAAAACCATTTAAGTTATGTACATGCTTACAACCTATTTCTCTATGTCATAATACAGCTAAACACGGATCCAAGTGACAGTCACATAGTTAGTATGATTCCTGTTGGGATCTTTTCTAAAACGTAGTGGTCCCTGACTAGACTGAAATTTGATCCCTTATTTCGTTAAAATTTTTATAAGTTTTTCTATTTTTATAGTTGTGTTATTATAAAACTGGTTACTTGGACATGATCATTTTTGTTTAACTCTTTTTTTGGAAATTTCAAATGTTAAGTGCAAGGTTATTCAAACTTAAAGGGCTGATTTTGAAATTACGGGCGAAGTTGTTGAATATGGCGAAGTTGTGCTTAACTTCGCCTAGGCGAAGTTAAGCGTAACTTCGCCTGAACCAACTCAGCCCTATATAAGGACTTTGAAACAGTAACAGTACCTTATTTTCAATTATTTCCGGCGAACATAATCTTAACCATTATATCCGGCAATCTTGTTTTCATTCCGTTTTCGATCCTTGATTTCAGTTTCTTGTGCTCATTGACGGTATGTGTGGTCAATATCATTCACATACTTACTCGTTCGGTATAGTTTTACCCGGTTCGAGACCTCGGGTCGTCGAACCTTCAAAACCTTGTTTTTCAACTTTGTGTTACGTGTTCATGGACGTCCTTTACGTCTCAATATCATTAATCTATATTGTTAATCACTGATGGATCGTCAAATCGGTCCGAAAACATCGGATCTTAACCTTGAATCTGAACAGTCGCCGTTTCAGATTCAGGCGAAGTTAAGGTTTAGGCGAAGTTATCCACAACTTCGCCAGGAGATTAATTTCGCCTGTGGCGAAGTTATCCGTAACTTCGCCTTGAAGCTTAAGTTCGCCTGTGGCGAAGTTATCCGTAACTTCGCCTTGAACTCAAGTTCGCCTGTGGCGATGTTGTGATTCGGCGAAGTTATCATCAACTTCGCCTATACCATCTTACTTAACAGTTTTTTGACGAACTTACAGTTGAAGCGAAGTTGTCCCCAACTTCGCCTCACCTATAAGTTCGCCTGTATAGGTTTAATCACAACTTCGCTCGTGGGACTTAGCGAACTTGTGAGCTGCTTACACACTATCTAACTTGTTTTGTTTGGTGCAGATATGGCTGCTATTGGTGGTGCTGGTGGTGATGATGGTGATGAGCAACGACAATTCTTTCCAGCCCATAACCAGTACATCACGTTGGATCCAGACGCACGAGGCGTAGAAGACTACAGGGAGATTATCACGTTTCTCCTACGATCAAGGGTCTTTCACGCGCTCACCAATACACTGCCCATTTCTCTGCCTAACATTGAAGACTTTTGGCAGACAGTGTACTATGATTGCAGACCTGAGCCTCCGGTGATGCGAGCAACCGTAAATGGTCACAACATACAGTTTTCCTCGGAAGACATACGGTTGGCTCTGCAGTTCGGTGAAGAAACTAGAGATGACCCAACGGAGTTCGTAGCTCCTTTCCGGGATGGAGCTTATTTGAGGATGGGTTATTCGGGTCCGCTGGGGGACTCGCAGAGGAGGAAAGGGTTTCTGCTAGATCAGTGGCGCTTCCTGATGCATGTGTTAATTGTATGCATGTCCGGCAGGAAGGCAGGAACAGATGGGATGGGCGCGACGATGCAGTCGGCCATGATAGCGCTGACTTACAACCGCCGATATTCATTCAGTCAGCTAATATTCTACGAGATCGATCGTCAGCGAAGGGCTGTGGCGCGCGAGCGATTCACTATGTATCCTCATTTCTTACAGATGATTTTAAATCATGTCGCTCCGTTGCTACCACAGAGACGCCCAATAAGATACGTCGAATGCGTGACGAAACGTATCTTTGCTCAGTGCCGCACCTCGAGCACTCGTAGCAAGCCTGAGCTGCGTCCCAGGCATACTCCCTTATTCGGATATCTCATCAATCCGGGGTATGTTCCTGCAGGAGGGGACGAGTTCAGAGACCCGCAACCACATCAGGCGGGCAACACCACATGCTGTATCAGCTGCGCCTGTTGTATCTACTGTTGCCTCTGCTGCTGTGCCAGCTACTGTATCTACTGCTGTGTCTACTGCTGAAGATGTTGATCTTAATGCTGCCTTTGGCGTACATGGTGTGTTTGATATGGATGTCTCGGGTCCTCAGTTTGTGGATGTTACTAGAGCAGTTACTTCGGTAGCTGACTCCGATCTAGACGAAACGTTTGCCGAAGCGAGACGACTTATGGTGTCTCGGGAGAGAATTACAGGAAAGAGGCCGAGAACGGTAGACGAGGATGAGGACGAAGTTGATGAAGAGGAGGCAGTGCAGATAGTGCTCAGACGTTCAAGAAGAGAACAGAGAGGTAGGGGTTCGGAAGCTGGAGAATCTTCAAGGCTGGTACGTTTTGCTCCACCTGCCTTGTCTGGTATGTCTCTTATTCCTACTACAGCACAGGTTACAGCGGTCGAGACGTCGGCCCCAGCAATTGTGTCCCTACCACCCCAACCGCTTAATCCACCGGTGGTAGTTGCACGATTTGTGGAGTCGACCATCACTTCTACTGCAGGGTTACCAAGTGTACCACCTGCGGTCACTTCTGCTGCTGATGTTCCGCCAACTCCAACGCCTACTTCAGATTCTGAGAGGATTACATCACTAGAGCAGATTGTTGCTGATCAGACAAAGACCATTCAGAGCCTAGTGGAATCCAATCGACTACAAGCAGCCCTCCTGGTTGAACACGGTAAAATAATAGATGCCTTCAAGGCATTCTTGGCATCTCAGGGGGAGAAGACGTGTAGGGGTGATGAGTTGAGGACGAAAAGGAGAGAAGATCATGACGATGATCCCAATGCACCGGAAGGTGCAGGTGGTGAGCTGCCAAGAACCTCTCAGGCTCTTGGGGCTTCCACAACTGAGGGGGAGTCTACAAATGCAGCTGGTGACGATGTTGTAGCAGTTGATGATGATGCTGATGTTGAAGACGTGATAGATGCATTGAAAGAGTTGGATGAGGAGGATGATGAGTTTATGATGGAAGATGATGTGCTGCCAGTGGATGAGATTGAGAGGATTGGAGAACAGATTACGGTTGAAAACATGTTAGAAGAAGGTGAGATGGTGGATGACTCCGTGGAACACGAGATTCCGGAGGTTGACAGACCAGGTTTTGAGTGATGAGAATGTGGAGGAAGATGCTGAGTGGGAGGAACAACCGAAATGGAAGGAGGGTTGTGCCCACTGGTTCGTAAAGACGAAGAAGCCGGCGGTCCCTAAGATGTTCAGAAAAAGTTACAATATTAAGGGATACGCGGAAGCCAAGAAAGGTATTATCTGCTGGTTATACGACGAGCAGCTGCGGCTCTTCGTGATCAAGAGGTACGATGGCATTCAGTACTTCCAGAGAAAGTTGAGATCTCTAAACACACTGCCAGAATGTGAAGTAAAAGATTTAGCCAGATTGGGATTGGTAAACAGAAGCGAAGACAACATGGCTAGAATCATTGCGAAGATCGTGTGGAAAGAGTGCGTTAAAGAGAAAAAGTTTGAGCTACTGAAACCACAAAAAGGAAAACTTGTCGAAGACAAGGATAGAGATCTGAGAGTTGATGGAAAACCTTGGATGGTTATGAAATACAAACCGATCCGGTGCCTTAAAGAAGTACCGATGAAGTTCATGCCCAAGGACGTGCTCAAAGATCTAAAATGGTGGTACGTAGATTGCGAGACAGCTGAGGCGGTAATGGAAGATGAGGATGAACAAGAAGTACTTCGGGTTTACGACCCGATGCATCTTGTTAATCTATCGAAGGCTGATCTGAAAGTGCTCAACGAGAAGAAGATCTTCTACATTCCTGCTTGGAAGGATCAAGCTAGGAAATATCAACGGGTGGTGTCGGTATGTGTTAGAGAAGGGGCGCATGCGTAGAGATGCAAGATTACAAGACTCAAGATTTGAAGATCAAGATATGAAGCTACTGCCAAGGGGGAGTCTGTTGGTACATGTGTGTCAGTAGTTCATAGTCTAGCATTTGTAATCGAGTCTGTAATGTAATTATGTTTTGATTTTGATTATATATGTAAAATGCGAAGTTGTCAACAAGTTCGCTATGGCGAACTTGTTGA